>NW_027185890.1:10657194-10681101 GCF_028583685.1 Petaurus breviceps papuanus
GTGTGTGTGTGTGTGTGTGTGTGTGTGTGTGTGTGTGTGTGTGTGTGTGTGTGTAGAGGACCCATTTGTCAGTTTGGTGAATTTTTTGGACCCTGCTCAAAATAACACTTTTAAATACATAAACAAAATACATAGAATTATAAAGGAAACCAATAATATTGAAATACCATTAGTGAAATGTTATTTTAAAAAAACAAACAAGTTCTTGGATTCCAAATTAAGAATGTTTGTTTTACAGACACATGCACACACACCCGCATACATGTACACACACACACACAATCAGAAGAAGAAAACAAAAGGATGGAGTAGGAGGTCCTAAAAGGGGAAAGAATTATGATTTCCACCCAAAATATCATATCCTACAAAGTTAAGCCAAATTATCAAAGAAAAGAAAGAAGCATCCATAAAGGAAAAAAATTCCTTAAAAAAAAACCAAAGGCAAGCAGAATATTTGGTTTATACTTACACCAATTAAGAGAAATACAAGAAATGTTGATAAGTACAATTATCAAGAAATGACTAATCAATGAAATAATTTTTCTCATGTTTATAAGCTATTGTTTGGGGGAGGGGAGCAAGAATTGGACTGAGGGATAAAAGAACCAAGAGACATCATTAAATCTGAAAAAATAAAGATTCAATCAGATTTAAGGCATTGGAAAGGAAAGGAGTGCTGAATTAATATTCCATGGACAAAATTCTGTATTCCTCCCAAAAGAAATTATATTTTTTTTGTGGGAGAGATAACACAATGGGGAAAATCATTGGAATAGGGACAGAGGATACATGAAACAGAAGAAAGCTGGCAATGTACTCATGTGAGACCTGGAAGTGAGCAAGGAAGGGATTGTAATTTATTTAATCTCAACAAAAGTGTGGAGTTGGGAGACAACAGGATGAAAGCAATGGAGGTAAGGTAAGGGACTTAGAGTAGGGGAAGGCAGCGGATTCAGAAGTGGATATTGGAGTGAAAAAGTTCCATTAAAGTGTTCCCAAGATGGGGGTGGGCAGGTGTAGGAGGCAGCATGAAACAGGAAAGTTAAGTCTATGGTAAGAAATTGGGACCATATCATGGATTTTGTCTGGGACTATGCTGCCTATTAGGACATCACTTTCTCCAAGAAAGGATTGTGCCTTCATTGCACCCCCAAGAGATTGGATGTATGGCTTTCTAGGAATAATCAGCACTAAGGGGAGAAGGCTGGGGTACAAAGCAAAAAATAGGATAATCTAGCTTTAGGAATGATAAATTATCACAATAAGGGCTTGGGTCAGAATGAGACGTCATAAATTGAGAGAGAGAATTCCTCCTACCAAATAAAACTGATTCCTTCATGCACAAATATTTCTTAAAATAAAGAAGAACAACAAAAAGACTCCATCAAAACAAAAAAATTAAATGAACGAATACTCCTATGAGAAATGAGGATGAAGTGAGATCTACAGGTGTAATAATGTGATTGAGGAGGGCGCTCAGATTTGGTAGCACAGAAACTACAACCATGAGGGCCATATAAAGGGGAAAAAGTAACAAGTAAGGATATAGCCCGAGAATTGGAGACTATCATTTGGAATACACTGGCAGTGGGCAGAAATGAGTAACAAAAAGTAAAACAAAAAACTTCCTTGCAAAGTGCATCTCCCAAAAATGTTATTTAATCTAAGAGGTTGAGGGAGAAGGAAGATTCTTAATCATATGAATCTCTGCAGATAAAGGAAAAGCAAGAGGAAGGGGGATATATAGAGAAATGAATAAATGAACAAATATATGCATAAAAAGGAAAGGAAAATGAAAATAACTAATTAAAGGAAATTGGAATAGGTTTAGTAAACCTGTGAGTAGGGAGAGAACCCAGGAGAATGGTCTAGCATCAAAATAACCTAAGCAAACAAAGAAAAAAACAACTGCTTACTTAAAAGACAAAGGGAAATGAAATCAATTCAAAAGAAATTAATGAAAGCAGAAGCTTGAAAATAATAACCCTTAATGTAAATGGATTAGACAGTCCAATAAGACAAAAGATAATGGTATAGACAATAAAACAAACTCCAATGATTTGCCATTTTCAAGAAACACATCTAAAATTTAAAAAAAAAGAAAAAACACATCTAAAACAAAAACAATCCAGAATGAAAATGAGAGTCAGGAACAAAATTTACTATTCATAAACTGATCCCCCAAAAGCATAAATTATCGTAATGCTATCATACAAAGTAAAAATAAACATGACAGGAGAGATAAACAGAAAAACTGCATTATTCTTAAAGGTACTATAGATAATAAAACTAAGGGGCAGCTAGGTGGTGCAGTGAATAGAACACGGGCCCTGTAGTTAGGAGGATGGAGGACCTGAGTTCAAATCCAGCCTCAGACACTTGACACACTTACTATCCCTGTGACTTTGGGCAGGTCACTTAATCCCAATTGCCCTCCAAAAAAAAGCAAAAAAGAAGATAATAAAACTATAAATATTAAGTATATACTCGCCAAAATGTATAGCATTTAAATTCATAAAGAAATTATTAATACATAAATTTTAATGTTTAATATTTAATTGTTAGAAACTCATGTTTCATTCTCAGAGATTGATAAGTAACAGGAACACAAAAAAGGGGAACTGTATGGACTCTTACAGAAGTTAGATTAGAAAGACCTATATTGGATTCAGCAGAGCAACAGCCCTTCTTACTCCACATTGGTCAACTAAGACCCACAATGCCCCCAGCAACCATATCAAAGAGATACAAAATTGGCATTGATCTTGGCACCACTTATTCCTATGTGGGAGACTTCCAACATGGGAAAATGGAGATCATTGCTAATAACCAAGGAAACAGAGCTATGCTGCCTTAACCCACACAGAACATTTAATCAGTGATGCTGCAGAGATTCAAGTTGCAATGAACCCCACTAACATAGTCTTTGATGCCAAATGTCTGATTGGCCACAGACTGGATAATGTAGTTGTATAGTCAGACATGAAGCATTGGCCTTTCACTGTCATAGATGACCCAGGCAGGTCTAAGATATAAATGGAGTATAAAGGGGAAACCAAAAGTTTCTATTCAGAAGTATACTCTATCAGGACTGGTACATGGTGCAGTGAATAGAGCACTGGCCCTGGAGTCAGGAGGATCTGAGTTCAAATCTAGTCTCAGACACTTAACACTTACTAGCCATGTGACCTTGGGCAAGTCACTTAACCCCAATTGCCCTGCCCTTCCCCTTCCAAAAAGAAAAAAAATACCAAAGAAGTATCCTCCTCTATGGTCTTAGTCAAGATGAAAGAAATTGCCAAAGCTTACCTTGGGAAGACTTGTTACAAAGTCTATCATCCCAGTTATCAGCCTACTTCAATAATTCCCAATATCAGGCCACCAAAGATTCTGGAACCATTGCAGGTCTCAATGTATCCTGAATCATCAATGAGCCAACTACTGCTGCCTATGGCTTGGACAAAAAAGGTTAGTGCTGAGAGAAATGTGTTGATCTTTGACCTCTGAGGTGGTATTTTTGATACCTCCATTCTTACCATTGGTGTTGGCATCTACCAGCTAGCTATACGTTTGGCTTTGAAGAGCTATGACAGAAACAAACAATGCCTAAATGCATTGTCAAGAACCCCAACAAGGAAACAGAGTTATGTTGAGAAATGCTGATGTTGAGAGCATACACAAGTTAGCAGGCTAACTGAAAGCTAACCCATACAAAGTTGTTGAGACAAAAGACAACTTGTTTTTTTTTAAATAACAGCTTCAAAGAGTGATTGAAGATGGCTCCCTATGGACAATTTACTTCAAGTATTTATTGCCTGAAGAAGAGTTAGATGGATTTTCTAAAAGGTACAGGTGGACAGAATTGATGGACACTTACCTTAGTAAAGTGACCAAAAGAAATCGTTCCCAGCTATACAAAGACTAAACTGGATTTGAGCTCTGAAAGTGAGCTGAAAGAGACCTTGCTTGTGAGACCTTCTCTGATCAACTTGCCTCAAAAGGGAGCCTCATTTCAGATAGAGTAAGAGGCTAAACGCAGAAATAATTTCTCCCTTGCCTAGAACTTCAGGTATTGAGACATATGTTACAGAGACAGCTCAGAGAGGATACAAATACTGACAGTCAACTTTACTCCCCTCCAAGTTCATGTTTAGGGAAGCAGGCCTATAGTAATGATGATGATGAAGAAGATACCAAATACCATCAACCAGTTCAAGTGCAAAGATAGAGGCTAACAAGCCAAAAATTAACTAGACCCATTCAACCAGCGATCAGCCAAATTTATGATTATTATAATATATTGTATTATAGATATTGTTAAACATATAGCCAGGTGATGATACTAGAGGTTATCCATGTAAAATGTACTATGTATGTTATTGCACTTATTTTGGATCCACATATTACTATAAATTTGAGTTACACTTCCATTTTATTTTGTTATCATATTGAGATTAGATAGAGTAAAATTTTCATTTATGCTCACCCCGGTGAGTGAATAGGAGCAAAAGAGGCATTGATATACCAGAATTAATGGTAGAGAATTGACCTTGGAGTGAGGAAGATTTGGGTTCAGGAGCGACTTTTGACATTTACTGAATTTGTAATCCTGAGTAAGTGACAGCCTCTAAATGGCCTTCTCACTCTCCCTAACTCTTTAAGAATAGAGGGTGCAGAATAGTTGTAAATATACATTGGCAGAGGGAGTTTCCACAATTGAAATTCCCTAAACATAATTACAGATTATTATTTTTTTTAAAAGCCCCACAATTTATTTTACATTCTCTTAATGTTGGGGCTGCTAGGTGGCACAGTGAATAGAGCACCGACCCTGGAGTCAGGAGGACCTGGGTTCGTATCCCGCCTCGGACACTTAACACCAAAAACAAAAACCTAACCGTGTGACCTTGGACAAGTCACTTAACCCCAATTGCCCTCCAATATAAAGAAAAAGGATGAAATTTGGTACATGAGACAGTGATAAAAATTAATGTATAAAGAAAAATTTTCCCATTAAAATATGAGGAGAGACACAGGTGTTAGGGAGACCACATAGAGTACTGCCTCTCAGATGGATGGACTAAGGACCCATTTGAGGGCAGAGAAATAACTGAGGATGTAAAACACTGTGGCTTCTCTGTTCATTTGCATGTAAATGTTTTGAAGCTGAAAGTAAGTTGCACTTAGTAAGTTTTATTTTGTAAAGACAAAAGGTTATCCAGATGATCTAATTTGAAACATCAGAAGTGGTAAAAAGTCTAGCAAGTGAGAAATGATGAACCCAATAGAAGAGGAGTTAAGAAAGCAAGAGGAGAAGAATCAAGATGTCAGCAGGAATGCTTAGCTGACTACTCCAGTTGATTTACTGGAAGCCTGCTGATTGGAAGAGAAGCATCACTTTGCATACTGAAGAATTGTGTTGAATTTTTAAAATCACCTCTCCTCCACCATTGAGGAACCTTATTCTATTTTCTTCCATCAGGAGCCCTTCTTACATGTCATCATCACATTTACATTCTTTCAATCTCTGAAAGGCTGAAGAAAATTCTGGAAGCTTGCTGATTGGAAGAGAATTGACTGTAGAGCTAATAACTTTCAGTACCATCTACATTTTGAGAGAGGTGAAAGCTCTGAAGTTTGGGGTTGCCTCCTCTGGTTTTGAGAGAGGGAAACAGGTTTTACAACAGCTTTACTCTGAGTATAATTGGATGACACAGAATTCTGCTGAAAAGCTGAAAGAAATATTTTTGTGTTTCTCAGAGAGCCAACCTGAGCTCTCACTATTTCTTTTGAGTGTAAGCTGGTTTGGCTTGTTTGCTTTGACCATTAGCTCTACCATCAGTTCTCTTCCAATCAGCATTTTATCTTTTTGTTGTTGTTGTTGTTGCTGTTTTTAATTTAATTTATAGAATAAAGCAAGCATTTCATAACAGGACAATATAAAGATGATTTAACATGAAACTGCAAATCTACTATGCACAAACTGCTATTCCTTTCAAATAAATAACAAAATTATCATATAAAGTTCTTTTTTCTTCCTTTTCTCCCTCCACCCACCCAGGGGGCTACCATTAGATACAAATAAGCATATATATATGTGTGTGTGTATATATATATATAATTATTCTATACTTATTTCTATTTATCATTTCTTTGTCTGAATACAGATAGCATCTTTCCTCATATGTTCTTTATAGTTAATTTCAGTATTTATAATAGTCAAAATAACTTATTCACTCAAAGTCATTCTTATAACAATATTGCTGTTACTGTATACAATGTTCTCTTGGTTCTGCTTATTTTACTCTTCATTATTTCATGCAAATCTTTCCATATTTTTCTAAAATCATTGAGTTCCTCATTTCTTATAGCATTGTATAATCATCACAATCATCTATCACAACTTGTTCAGTCATTCCTCAATTGATGGACATCCCTACAATTTCTAGTTCTTTGAGGTAGAGAGCAAAATTAGGTGTAAAATGGATAATTCTGATTAAATTGACCATTGGTTATTATCCTGTGTGCTTAAAGAGGACCAAAATGACATCACTATGTATCTGCCTTGACTAACGACTCAAACTGAGGAGCTCTACATTCAATAGCTTAAGGAAGCTGGGTTTTTTTTCCCACTATGATAATTCCTCATCACCCTTTTAAGGATGATTATGAGTTGTTTTGATTGGTGCTGATATAGGCTCCATATTAATTCTGGATCAATGTTGGGTTGAAATGAGAAATTCATAGGTCATTGAATAGTTAACAAAAGGAGGTTTACTTATCCCTAACATAGGTAAGGATATTCTATAAGGATACAGTATTACTTAGCTTCTGTAGATGTGTTCCTACCTTCCCCATCTTCATATGGAAATATATCTGGTTACCAGGTCAGGATAATGGTGACTCATGTGACTTCAAAACATCTGCTACATGAGAAAGGTGACCAAGAAGCAAATCAATACAGCTAGAAGCAACCAGGAAACTATCAAGGGTTGTACAACTTGAGTCTTGCCCCATTACAGGCCAATCAAGTTTAGTTCAGTCAAGTTTTAGGGAAAAATCTAGCTTAATTCTTGCTCACCCTCACAATGGTTTTCTTCATATAATTTAAAGAGTTGTCACTTCCACTAGTTCAAGAATAGAAGAGGAGTTGATTTTACCAGCAGGAAAACTATGAGAACCTAAGTAGAAGAATGTTAGTTTCATGTGGGGCAGCATGTTTCTGAAGGGGCCAAGGACATGAATACCACAAGGCCAGAGTTGGTAGCTGCATTTTCACTACTATGCCTCCCTATCAGGTACCTGTAGCTATATTACTATTCTCCCCCAGGAACACTGTACTGCTAAAAGAGTGTGAGTCAGGTTTAATATAATAAACTATGATGTATTAGTTATTATTGCATTTATTTTATATTGAGTAACTGTAACTTTATAAATGCTTTATATTTAAGAACATAGGGTGTCATGATGACTGGTTTTGTTTAAATAAGAGTCATACCAGGAACTACATGGCTAGCAGTGGGAGTGGATCCCATTTCCTCCCCCTCCCCACAAAAGGGCTAATCTTAGGACCCTGAGAAGGTTTGGGTCATAGCCCTTTGGTGTAAGTCTTTCACTAGGAACATTAAAGCTACCAATGTGAAGGCAGGTTAGATTGAGTGAACTAGTTCAGGGAGGAAAGAGAGGACCAGGCCCTGTATATTAGCCAATATTAGGTTATACTGGAAAAGTACTAGAAAAAATAGATGCCCGTTATTTTGGTAATAGCTAAAAAAGCTGAGGCATGTGACCATAATATCACATATAAAAAAGAAATTACAAATGTGAGAAATTCAGATAAACATGGAAATATTTGTATGGAATAACACAGAATAAAATAGGAAGAACCAAGATACCAATATACATAAGGACTATGACAATGGAAACAAAAATCTCTGAAAGGAAATGAACACTGAGTAAGGGGCAGGGGGAGAAAGGAGCAAACAAATACCATAATAAAGGTCCTAGAGTAGATGTCAAAGCTTCCCTTTGAAATTTACCTCCCTCCCTCACTGAAGAAAAATAGGAAGGGGAGAAATTGTGTTTCTCTACACTTGTATTTTATCAGTATTTCATGTGCAATTTTTTTCCTTGCCCTTTTCAGTAATAGATTTCTTTTTTTTTTTACAGAGAGAGAGAGGTATTAGAGTTTTTATGAGATGCTACTTGGTCTTTTGGGAGGGACAGCTAAGAGGCAGGGTACCAGACCTGGAGTCAGGAAGATGAATCTTCCTGACTTCAAATCTGGCCTCAGACACTTAGTAGCTGAGTGACCCTGGGCAAGTCACTTAACACTTCTGGGCCTCAGTCTTTTCATCTGTAAAATGAGGAATTTGGACAAGATGGGCTCTGTGGTCCCTTCTGGGTATCTGATCCAGTGATGCCCTTCCAGCTCTGAGTCTGTGACTCAGTTTCCTATAATGATAGATAATGGTGGGTCCTCAGAGTTTTCAATTTATTCATTCATTCAACAAACACTAAGTGCTACTATATGTAATGCTAGGCACTGAAATTTTACAAAAGAAAGGAAAAAGAAAAGCTAGCTAAGAGTGAGAGCACAAAGGAAACAGAAAGGCAAGGAAGCTTTGATGTAAGGTTAATATTTTACATGGATAATAAAATATAGTACCTGTCCTCCAGGAGCTTATACTCTAGAGTACTCTAGGTCAGAGAGTGGTAATCTGAGCCTACCAGAGCCTCTGGTAACCCTGTTTTCAGGGTCCCTTAAATATACACATACACAGACCAGGAGAAGTGCACAAGAAAATCTTACACATACACACACACACACACACACACATCTGCAAATAATTCAATCCTCCTTTGTACCACCAGCTCCTGTCCCTGGTTAGGTGCAGGACATTTGTAATCCACTGTATGGGGTGGGGGAGAGACCTGACCAAATTACTGTTAATTAGATATTTCCAAGTAGAACAAATCCTGAATATGGTCACTCATAGCCTTGATATTCCAAGTTTCAGTCCTCAGAGAAAACTTCAACAAGATATACTCTCAACAGGTGGGACATTTTGACTGACTGTATGAACAGTTATCTTTCTGCTGAGAGATAGACTAGGTGGGGCTTCACTCAACTTCAATGGTTTTGAAGGCTGGAGCAGTCTTTGCACAAAATACTAAGTAAGCCTGCTGGTGCAATCATTTCAGCATGATTGTCAACTCGTGCTGCTATTGTTGCCAACATCTAGCCTGCCATTGCTTCCATGCTTCCCTGTTCTCCTCACTTGGGTAGTATAGAGCTCCTTATTTTCCTCCCCCTCCCCCTCTCTCTCCCTTCCTTTTTCTTCCTTCCTCCCTCCCTCCCTCCCTCCCTCCCCCCCTCCCTCCCTCCCTCCCTCCCTTCCTTCCTTCCTTCCTTCCTTCCTTCCTTCCTTCCTTCCTTCCTTCCATCCTTCCTTCTTTCCTTCCTTCCTCTAAAAATACCAACTTTGATTCTGTTGCTTAATCTATATAAATGCTTTCCCCCTACAGTGTCTGACACTTTTTATCCTTGGCATACATACATTTTTCATGGTTTTCAAATATTTCAAGATCCTTTCTGGCTTTTTTTTCCAACTTCTTAAATTAAACGTTTCCATTTTTTTTTCCTTAAGTAATGTTTGTTGTCACCATTCCTCTTTTAAGATTGATTGATTCCATTATAGAATAGTGCTTAAACATGTAAAGTGTCAGTATAATGGGGAGAATGGGAGGTTGCCAGGAACAGAGATGGCAAAGAGCAGACAGTACCTTGCTCAGGCTGAGTGGAGGAGAGTCACTCAGGGCAATGGGGAATAGCCCAACTGAGTGGAAATCTAGGCACCAGCATTCCAACTAAAGTCTGTAGAGGACCCAGGGAGTAGGGGGTGGGCTGGGACACAGAACTGGTATATCAAGGCCTGAGCCAAGCCTATACATGCTGATATAAAAAAAATCTTGGTGAAAATAACCTTCCTAAGTACAGGCAGAGATACCTCCTGAAGATGAGAGAAGAGATGATGCTGCCACCCTAGAAGGGTCCATTTCTGGAGCTTTCTCCCCTTGTCTCATCCTCGCTGTCAGTGGGAACATTCATATGTATCCATGTTGGTCCTAGATCAAGACTTGTGCTTGTAAGTGCAAATATCAAGACTGGTGCTTGTATCCACCAGTCCAGTATCCACCAGAATTAGAGGAATAAGTGGCCATAGCCAGCCTTCTCAGGTGAGAAGGCCTCAGATCAAAGGCGTACTCATACCCTGAGCCTCCCATTGCATGCTAGACATCTTCCATCTTCCCCAAAGCTACCACTTTCATCTGTACCAGCACAAGCATCTTTCGCCTCTTTCTGCCAGTCCAGTCTTCTAATTGTGATGTGGAGAACATCCAGGGCAAAGAAGAGCAATCCTCCCTTCAAACTCAGGCCTCCTCCTCCTGCTGTGCTTCTCCTTTTAAGGGCAGAAGAGTAGTGCCCTCCATTTAATGATGAACATTCTCACATCTTATCATACCCTTCACATACTCTTCACATGCTCTGAACACCTGTAGACCATCATCCAAACCCCATTCCCCAACCACCTAGTCCTCATTCCCGTTCCATTCAACTCTCCTACCCCAGTTCCCCTCTTACTCCAATCTGTTGTCCATTCAGCCACTAAAACAATTTTCCTACAACACAGATCTGATCATGTCACCACTACACACACACACACACACACACACACACACACACACACACACACTCATCTAACTCCACTCAGCCCTTCCACATGATAAAGGGGCTTTTTGCCTTATCAAGGCAAACTTTTTTACTTATTCAATTGATACCATTCCATCCTGTCTCCTCCAACAGATTGTCCCCTCTCTTATCCCACTCTTTCACTTCAATCTCTCCCTCTCTACTGACCCATTTCCTACTGCCTATAAACATGTCCATTTCTTCCCCATCAGAAAAAAAAATGCCTCACTTGATCATTTGATCCCTGCTATTGTCCTATATCTCTTCTTTACTTTGTAGCTAAACTCCTCAAAAAGGCCATCTCTATAATGTGATGATAAAAAACACTAATAAAGTGGTGAAAGGGGAATGTGATAGGAGAAGAGGAAAGGAGGAGGCAGAAAAGGGTAAATTACATCACATGAAGGAGCACAGCAACATATTACAGTAGAGGGAAAGAAGAGAGGGGGCAAGCATTGCTTGAACTTTACTCTCATTGGATTTGTCTCAAGGAGGGAATAACATACTCAAGTCTAGAAATCGAAATTGTCATATAGGCAGTAGGAGGGAAAAGGGGAAAGAAAAGGGAGAGGGTGATAGAAAGGAGGGAAGATTGAGGGAGGTGGTTTTCACAAGCAAAATTCTAGTGAGAAGGGAAAGGGAGAAGGGAGAAAGAAAAGCATAGACAGGGAGGGGGGAATACATAGGATGGAGAGAAAGACAGAGATAGTAATCATAACTGTGGATGTGAGTGGGATGAACTCTCCCATAAAATGAAAGCAGAAGGGATTAAAAACCACAATCCTACCATAAGTTGTTTGCAGGAAACACATTTGAAACAGAGGGATACACACAAAGTAAAGGTAAAAGTCTGGAGTAGAATATATTATGTTTCAGCTGAAGTAAAAAAAGCAAGGGTGGAAATCCTGACCTCTGACAAAGCAAAAGCAAAATTAGATCTAATTAAGGAGATAAGGAAGGAAATTACATCTTACCATAGACACCATAGGTACCATAGACAATGAAGTAATATCATTACTAAACATATATGCACCAAGCAGTATATCATCCAAATTCTTAGAGAAGAAGTTAAGGGAGTTACAGGAAGAAATAAACTGCAAAACTATACTAGTGGGGGGCCTCAATCTCCTCCTCTCTGAACTAGATAAATCTAACCACAAAATAAGCAAGAAAGGAGTTTAGGAGATGAATATAATTTTTAAAAAGTTAGATATGGTAGGCCTCTGGAGAAAATTAAATGGGGATGGAAAGGAATATACCTTTTTTGTGGCAGTATATGGTATCTACACAAAAACTGACCATGTACTAGGGCATGAAAACCTCATAATTCCATGCAGAAAGGCAGAAATATTAAATGCATTCTTTTTAGATCATGATGCAATAAAAATTATATCTAATAAAGGGCCATGGAAAGATAGAGTAAACATTAATTGGAAACTAAATAATCTAATCCTAAAGAATGAGTGGGTCAAACAACAAATCACAGAAACAATCAAAAACTTCATACAAGAGAATGATAATAATATGACAATATACCAAAACTTATGGGATGCAGTGAAAGTGGTTCTTAGAGGAAGTTTTATATCTCTAAATGAATAAAATTAATTAAAAATATAATGAATAAATTATAAATGAAAATAAAATAAAATGAATAAATCTACATGAATAAAATTGTCAAAAAGATAATCAGTGAATTGGGTATGCAACTGAAAAAGCTAGAAAAAGAAAAAAATTAAAAGTCCCCAATTAAACACCAAAATAGAAGTACTGAAAACCAAAGGAGAGATTAATAAAATTGAAATGAAGAAAACTATTGAACTAATAAATAAAACTAAGAACTAGTTTTTGAAAAAACAATAAAGTAGATAAACCTTTGGTTAATTTGATTTTTAAAAAAAAGAAAGAAGAAAACCAAATTACCAGTATCAAAAATGAAAAGGGTGAATTCACCACCAATGAAGAGAAAATTAAAACAATGAATGGGAACTATTTTGCACAACAGTATGTCAATAAATTTGGCAATCTTAGTGGAATTGATGAATATTTACAAAAATATAAATTGCCTAGATTAACAGAAGAAGAAACAAAATACTTAAATAGCCCCATTTCAAAACAGAAATTGAACAAACCATCAATGAAGTCCCTAGGAAAAAATCTCCAGAAACAGATGGATTTACAAGTGAATTATATAAAACATTTAAAAAACAATTAATTCCAATACTACCTAGACTATTTGGGAAAACAGGTGAAGGAGTCCTAGAAAATTCTTTTTATGCTACAAATATGGTGCTGATACCTAAACTAGGAAGAGCCAAAACAGAGAAAGAAAATTATAAAACAATTTCTCTCATGAATATACATGCAAAATTTTTAAATAAAATATTAGCAAAAAGATTACAGCAGTTTATCATGAGAATAATGCACTATGATCAGATAGGATTTATATCAGGAATGCAAGGATGGTTCAATATTAGGAAAACTATCAGCATAATTGACCATATTGACAATAAAACTAACAGAAAATGTATGATTATTTAAATAAATGCAGAAAAAATACAACACCCATTCCTATTAAAAACACCAGAGAGCATAGGAATAAATGAAGTCTTCCTTAAAATGACAAGTAGCATCTATCTAAAACCATCAGCAAGCATTATATGTAATGGGGACAATCTAGAAGCATTTCCAGTAAGATCAGGATCGAAACAAGGATGTCCATTATCACCATTCTTATTCAATATGGTACTAGAACATTAGCTTTAGCAATAAGAGAAGAAAAAGAAATTTAAGGAATTAGAATAGGCTAAGAAAAAACAAAACTATCACTCTTTCCAGATGATATACTTAGAGAATCCTATAGAATCAAGTAAAAAACTACTTGAAATAATAAATAATTTTGTCAAAGTTGCAGGATATAAAATGAATCCACATAAACCATCGGCATTTCTATATATTACTAACAAAGCCCAACAGCAAGAGATAGAAAGAGAAATTCCATTTAAAATTATTATAGACATTATAAAATATTTTGAAGTCTACCTGCCAAAACAAACCCAGGAACTATATGGAGCCAATTGCAAAACACTTTTCACACAAATAAAGTCATATCTAAATAATTGAAAAAACAGGGGTGGCTAGGTGGTGCAGTGAATAGAGCACCGGCCCTGGAGTCAGGAGGACCTGAGTTCAAATATGATTTAGACACTTAACACAAAAACTAGCTGTGTGACTTTGGGAGAGTCAACCCCAATTGCTCTCCAAAAAGCAAAAAAAAATTTTTTTTTAAAAACATCAGTTTCTTATGGGTAGCCTGAGCTAATGTAATAAAATAATAATTCTACTCAAATTAATTTACTTATTCCCAGTGCCATACCAATCAAACTACCAAAAAATTATTTCATAGAGCTAGAAAAAAATAATAACAAAATTCTTCTGGAAGAATGAAATTTCCAGAATATTAAGAATATAAAAATATATATATATATATAAATAAATTATATTATATATATATAAAATATAAAAAGAAATGTTAGGGAAGGTGGCCTAGCCATATGAGATCTTAAATTGTACCATAAAGCGGCAATCATCAAAACTACTTGGTACTGGCTAAGAAATAGTGATGGATTGGTGAAATGGGTTAGGTCCACAAGACACAGTATTCAGTAACTATAGTAACTTACTGTTTGATAAATCCAAAGATTCCAGCTTCTGGGACTATTTGACAAAAACTGCTAGGAAAACAGTATGGCAAAAAATAGACATAGACCAACATCTTACACCATATACCAAAATAAAGTCCAAATGGGTACACTATTTAGATATAAAGGCTGATACTGTAAGCAAACTGGGAGAACAAGGAATAGTTTACCTGACAGATTCATGAAGAATGGAAGAATTTATGACCAAACAAGGGATAGAGAATGTTATGAAATGCAAAATGAATACTTTTTATTACATTAAATTGAAAGGTTTTGTACAAACAAAACCAATGCAACCAAGATTAGGAGGGAAGCAGAAAACTGGGAAAGATTTTTTACAACCAGTGTCTCGGGCAAAGGCCTTATTTCTAAAATACATAGAGAACAGAGTCAAATTTACAAGAATACAAGTCATTTCAGGGCAGCTAGGTGGCTCAGTGAACAGAGCACTGGCCCTGAAGTCAGGAGGACCTGAGTTCAAATGTGGCCTCAGACACTTAATACTTACTAGCCATGTGACTTTGGGCAAGTTACTTAACCCCAACTGCCCTCCGAAAAAAAGCAAAAAAAAAAAAATAACACAAGTCATTCCCCAATTGATAAGTGGTCAAAGGATATGAACAGGCAGTTTCCAGATGAAGAAATTAAAGTTATCTATAGTCAAATGAAAAAATCCTCTAAATCACTATTGAACAGAGAAATGCAAATCAAAACAACTCTGAGGCACCACATCACACCTATCAAATTGTTATGACAAAACAGGAAAATTATAAATGCTGGAGAAGATTGGGAAAATTAGAACACTAATGCATTGTTGGTAAAGTTGTGAACTGATCCAACCATTCTGGAAAGCAATTTGGAAATATGCCCAAAGGGCTATAAAAATGTGCAAACCCTATGACCCAGCAATACCACTTCTAGGTCAATATCCCCAAAAGATCATACAAATGGTAAAAGGACCTACATATACAAAAATATTTATAGCAGCTCTTTTTGTGGCAACCAAGAATTAGAAGTTGAGGGGATGCCCATCAGTTGGGGAATAGCTGAATAATTTGTGGTATATGAATGTAATAGAATACAACTGTGCTATAAGAAATGATGAGCAAGTAGACCAGAAAAATCTGGAAAGACTTGAATGAACTGATGCTGAGTGAAGTGAGCAGAACCAGGAGAATATTATACACAGTAATAGCTACATTGTGCGATGACTGACCTTGATAGACTTAGCTCTTCTCAGCAATGCAAGGATCTAAGACAATTCCAAAAGACTCACGATGGAAAATGCTGTTCACATCAAGAAAAAGAACTATGGCATCTGGATACAGATTGAAGCATATTATTTGCTCTCCCTTTTTTTTTCTTTTTCTGTTTGTTCCTTCTTTCTCACAATTTCTCCCATTGGTTCTAATTCTTCACAACATGACTAATGTGAAAATAGGTTCAATATGAATGTATATGTAGAGCCTATATCAAATTACATGCCATCTTGGGGTGGGGGAGGAGAGAGATGGGGAGAAAATTTGAAATTCAAAATCTTATGGAAGAGGGGCGGCCAGGTAGCACAGTGAGTAAGAGCACCGGCTCCAGTGTTGAGATGACTTGGAGATCGAATCCTGGGCTCAGACACTTAGCACCCACCCAGAAACACCTGGCCGTGTAACCTTGAGCAAGTTACTTAACCCCAATTGCTTAGGGGTGGCCAGGTGGCTCAGCGAGTAAGAGCACTGGCTCCAGTGTCAGGATTGACCTGGATCAAATCCGGGCTCAGATACTTAACACCACACCCAGAAATAATTCGCTGTGTAACCTTGAGCAAGCTATTTAACCCTGATTGCTTTAAAAAAAAAATCTTATGGAAGTGAATGTTGAAAACTAAAATAAATTTAAAAATTTTTAAAAGACTATCTCTAATAGGTTCCTCCACTTTCTATTTTCTCACTCTCTTCTTAACCCCTTACAATCTGGCTTCTTTTTTTTCTTTTTTTTTTTTTTTTGAGGGGGAAGGCAAGACATTTGGGGTTAAGTGACTTGCCCAAGGTCACACAGCTAGTAAGTGTTAAGTGTCTGAGGCTGGATTTGAACTCCCAACTTCAGGGCCACTGTTCTATTCACTGCCCCACCTGGCTGCCCCAATCTGGCTTCTGACTTTATCATGCCACCAACTGGCTTTTTCCAAAGTTACTAATGATCTCTTAGTTATCAGATCCAACAGCCTTTTCTCAGTCCTCATTTTCTCCTTAACCTCTCTGCAGTCTTTGACTCTGTGGCTCACTCCTTCTTCCTTGATACTCTCTACTCTCTAGGTTTTCAGGACATCCTTCTCTTCTGGTTTTCCTCCTACTTATCTGACCATTCCTTCTCCTGCCTCCTTTGCTGGATCCTCTTCCAGTTCATGCCCTCTAACCATAGATAGCCATCTTCTCTTTTCTCTCTATGCTATTTCACTTGGTGATCTCATCAGCTCCCATGGATTTAGTTACCATCTCTAAGTTGATGATTCTCAAATCTACCTTTGATGCCTCAAACTCTATGCTGACCTCCAATCTTGCATCTTCAGCTGTCTTTCTGATATTTCGAACTGGCTATCAAGTAGACATCTCAAACTGAATATGTCCAAAACAGTACTTACTATCTTTCCTCCTAAACCTTCCCTATTACTGTAGAGGACAATGCCATCCTCCTTGTCCTCCAGTCTCACAACCAAGGAGTCATCCCCCATATCCAAGCTATTGCCAAGGCTTGTTGATTTCCCCTTCACAACATCTCTGCAATATACCCCATTCTCTCCTCTGCCATCAATCTAGTGCAAGCCTTGGCCCCCTCACACCTTGATTATTGCAATAATGTATTGTTGGGTCTGCCTGCCTCAAGGCCCTCCCCACTCCAATCCATCCTCCATTCAGTCACTAAAATGATTTTCCTGAAGTATAGGTCCAATCATGTCACCCTCCTTCATAAACTCCAGTGGCTTCCTATTGCTTCCAGGAACAAGTACAAAAAAATTTGGCATTCATGCCCTTCATATCTTAACCCTGTCCTGCCTTTTCAGTCTTCTTAAATTTCACCACTTCTTATACTTACATACTCTCCCATCTACTGACTCTGGCCTCCTGGCTGTTCCATGAGCAAGACAATCCATCTCTCAGTTCCAGGCATTTTCTCTGGCTGTCTCCCAGTCTAGAATGCTCTTCCTCCTCCACTCCGACTAGTGACCTCTCTGGCTCCCTTTGAGTCCCATCTAAAATCCCACCTTCTACAGGAAGCCTTCTCCAACCCCTCTTAATTCCAGTGCTTTCCCTCTGTTAATTATTTCCTATTTATCCTGAATATAGTTTGCTTTGTCCGTATTTGTTTACGTGTCCTCTCACCCATTAGATTGTAAGCTCCTTGAAGGCAAAGACTGTCTTTTGCCTCATTTTGTATCCTCAGCACTTAGCACAGTGTCTAGCACTGAGATGGAGCTTAATCAATGTTTACTGACTGATTGATTTGTTGGGTCGAGCCTAGAACTGCTTGTTTGAATTGTACTGGATGAATTTTCTGTCTCTAGAGAAAGGTGTCCCATGGTTGATGTCAATACTCGAACATAAATGTACTTTCATATACACAGTTATCCTTTCCACATAATGACTTTCCCCATCATGGTTTCAATATATTGTGGGTTGGCATAAGAAATTAAATGGGAATTTGGAGGAAGTTTTGCAGAAGCTTCAGATGACACATAGCAGATGACACAGAAAAAGTTTAGATACTCAGAAATGTATAAAATATGTGATATTTTATACATTTTATGTTATAATATTTATACATTATTTAATTTATTATATAATATTATATAAAATAGTATTGTATATTATTGACATATTTTGTCTTTTAACACCATAATAATTCAGACTTCTTCTCTGATATGAAGGGAGGGCCAAAAATGTTTACATAGATTTTCCAGATCATGGGGGTGCTGCGCCCCTAACCCCTGTGATGTAGAAGAGATAATGTACTGCCACTGAACCATACTATCCATTGCTAGAGCAGAGATTCTAAGTATTTTTTCTAAAAGTGTGAATGGATTTTCATTTATTCAACTTCATTATCTCACTCAGAAATACCTGTGACTGGCAAAAAAAAAAATTACTTCAGGGGTTAAGAGAATAATCTATTTCCATGGAAATACGGAAAGCTAACTCACTCATCTTGTCCAAACTCACAGCTTGGATTGCCTTCAACTGAGGTTATCATGTTGCCACTTTAAAATGATCTGGCTTCAAATCTGTCCTTTGTGTGAAGCAAATTACACTTGTCAAACCACCACCTGTATCTTCAGTGTTGTTTTTCTAAACCCATTCCAAGCAGAACTCCCTGGCTTTTGACACACTCACTGTTTGAGACAGTTTCCTGTCTAGCCCCTGGATATGGTGCCTGGATCAGAATCTCTTAAATTCCAGGCTTTGAATTTCACTTAATTTGAGTATTGCCTTGATTCTGACTTTGTATTCAGGTCAACCCAGCCCTAACTCTTCCAGGCTTATTGAGTTTCTTATTCCCTGATTTTATTCCCACTAATCTCCACATGCTTGCCTGCTTCCTATTCCCACCCCTACCCTCAAAGGCCAGGGGGACCTGACCACTGCTGGGATCAATTTAAGACTTGGCTTCACTTGCACCATGATGTAAACTATTGAGCTCATGGGCCACAGACAGTGCATACCATAGATAAATATGCATAGTCTTCCTAAACAGTACCTTCCTAAACAGTCTTCCTATCAGTGTTAACAGTCAGAATCCACATTCAACTCAAGGCTGCCTTCAACATGAGCCTCTCATTTGTCAGTACCCTCCCCTCACATCCCTACAATTACTTAGTATTTACCATATGTGTGTGTGTGTGTGTACACATATTGTATATATTTTTCTGTGCATATACCACTGTTCTCACCACCATGCCCCAATATAATATAAGCTCCTTGAGGCAGGGACTATTTCATTATTGTTTTTGGTAGGCTCAGTGCTTAGCCCATAGTAGGCACTTAATAAATACTTATCAAATAAATCATACAGAAAATTCACAAAATTAGTTTCAACTTGGTCATTCTGGTTTCACTGTAACTAAGTTAGACCAGTCTGACTTAGTTACCCAACATGCCACTCATTTTCACACTCTAGACTTTCTCCAAAGTGCCAAAGTCTATGTAATTCTATATATACTATCACATACATCCTGTGCCCTAGTTCATTTTTCCACCTACCCAATGGTGTGCTGGAGTTAGATCTAATTGGCTGGTGAGAGTTGTTAAATTTTCAAGGCCTTGTAAATCTGGTAAATTGGCAAGCTACAAGTCAGGGCTGGATTTATTATTTTGTTGATTGTCTAGACTCAAAAATGTGATAGAGAAAACATTAACATGGCAGATTAAACTTAAAGTGAGTCATGCATACATTTTTTTTTCTGAGAGTCAATTGTTAAACTTTCATCATCATACCCCTGCACTTACCTGCCCCTCATCCCCCATGGCCCCGGGGAAATTTTCTTCCTTAAGAGAATTAGATCTTAGAAAATACATAATTTATAAGACTATATAAGACTGAAATTGATTTTTAAAAGCTTCCATCCTGGGTCTTCTGCTGGTATTCATGTTGAATGTGTTGGGGGTAGAGGAACAAGGTGAGTATTGACACTAGAACCCAGGTCACTGTCAGCCCCCATGAGGATTTTCTCAGATCAGGGCCCAGTGCACCTTCTGGGCTCACCAGCTCCATACTTTACATCAGCTTACTGACTTTCTTCCCCTCAGTGAATTCCTCCCTCTTTCCAGGCTCCCTCAATCAAACCAGAAAACCCTCTCAGCATAAATGCTAGCTCTTTGTCCATTATCTTCCCTAAGATTCCTTTGTCCATTATCTTCTCTTTACCACTCCCAGTTGTGACTGAACCAGCAATAATCTTCGTTCCTGAGTCTATCTTAATGTTCTTAAATAGACCCTGGGAAGAGCAAGCATGTATTTCTTTTGTTCCACATACAACTATTACTTTCTCTTAATGCTGTAGGTCTTGATAATCACACACATGGAAAGGGGCAAGAGTGAAAGTATTCATTCATATAATTCAAAGTAAAGACTTTACTTTGAGAAAAAAATCATTTCAACATTGTCTAGATCACAAAAAAAATTAACTATGTTTTAGCAAAGAGAAAATGATTCTACCAATGAGGGAGTCATTCTTGAAGGGAAAGTGGGGAAGAGAAGGTATATAGAACCTACTATATGCCAGACCTACACTGTGCTAAATAAACACTTCAAAAATATTGTATCATTTGATCCTCACAACAACCCTGGGAAGTAGGTGCTATTACTATCCTAATTTTACATATGAGGAAACTGAGGCCAAGAGAAATTAAGTGGCTTGTGGAGGGAAACACAGCTAGGGGTATCACATTTGAACTCAGATCTTCCTGACTACAGGCCCAGTGCTCCAACCACTGTGCCTCCTAGCTGTACTGCCAGATCATTGATTTTTTTAAAGCAAAGATGAAAATTAATACAAAGCTAGAAAGTATATGGGCAGTGAGGTGGCATAGTGAAGTCAGGAAGACTCCTCTTCCTGAGTTCAAATCTGGTTTCAGACACTTAATTGCTGTGTGACCTCGGGCAAGTCACTTTAACCCTGTTTGCCTCAATTTTTCATCTGTAAAATTAGCTGGAGAAGAAAATGGCAAATTGCTCCAGTATCTTTACCAAGAAAACCCCAAGTGGGATCATAAAAGGTCAGACAGGACTGAAACGACTGAACAACAACAAAAGAAAGTATATAATGAGAAAATTATATGGCATGTAAGTAAAATAGCTCCATTATGATCTATTTAAAGATCTATTATGATCTATGATTGGTTAAAACTGGGATGTGGTTGGAAGAAAGAACACACAACTTACAATAATTTCATATAGAAGTTTAATAGCCATCAATCAGTTGCCATAATATGGATCCACAAGAACCTAAAAAGCACCTTAGACAGCAAACAACTCATTTGCCAAGCACAGAGATATGAAAGTCATTTTTAAAAGGATAATCTCAAAAAACATACAGAAAGAGCAGGGAATGATACTAGCTTCATTAGAGACCAAAAAACCCAAAGGCATTCTGTTGGTATTTGAAGATAAATTGGAAAGAAGGACAACAAACAGAAGAAAGATGGAAAAGATCTGTGAAGATTTTATTACAAGCCACTATATATTTGTATTCGAATATCACAGTCATCTACAAGAGACAGAACTGATGCTAAAGAGAGCATAGATAGAAAAAGCATTAGATTAAACCAAGTGTGCATAGAGAAAATTCCTGTTGGACCTGACATGATTGTGAGAATAGTGCTGATTCAATTTACAGGATATTGGAAGAAGTGGAAAATACCAAAGGCATAGAAAACCAAACAAACTTCAGACCTCATTAATGCCAAAAACTGTCCACAGAAAACCACCAACAATTACCAATTATATACCTATTTTTCCATTTACTTAAAATTCTTATGAGAATAATATACACACCCATCAAGGATATCCTTGATAAAGATAAAAGTAGGGAAAAGGCAGGATTTTATAATAATATTCTACAGTAGACCACATCTTTATGATTATACAATTGGCTAGCTGTTTGATCCTGGGTAAGTCATTTAACCTTTTTCAGCTTCAGTGGCCTCATCTATAAAACAGAGATGGTTATAACACCTATCTCACATGGCTGTTGTAAGAAACAAATAAAATAATTTATGTAAGATGCCTTGAAAACCTTAAAGTGCTACATAAATACTACTACTACTACGACTACTACTACTACTACTACTTTCCTTGGTATTTATGGTTGTTCAGGAGAATTCTGTCATTTTCTTCCCCAGATCATTTTGCAGATGAAAAAATTGAGGCAAAGAGGGTTAAGTGACTTGCCCAGGGTCACACAGATAGTAAGTGTCTGAGGCCAGATGAGTCTTCCTGATTCCAGACCTGGTGCTCTAGCCACTGAGCCACCTAGCTGCCCTTATTCCTTGGCATACTTTCTAATTAAACATCCATTAGTTAATGATAATTGATATTAATTGGTTAATTGATATTGGCGAAATATCAATTGGCTAATATATATTGAGGGCACCAAGGTAGCTAAAGTTTCAGGCCTGGATCCAGGAAGACTCATCTTCCTGAGTTCAAATCTAGCCTCAGACACTTACTAGCTGTGTGACCCCGGGCAAGTCACTTAACCCTATCTGCCTCAGTTTCCTCATCTAAAAAATGACCTAGGGAAGGAAATGGCAAACCACTCCAGTATCTTTGCCAAGAAAACTCTAATGGGGTCACAAAGAGTCAGAAATGACTGAAAAAAAAATGACAACAATAAATATTGAGAGTGGAGGGCTTATGATCAAGTAAGAGCTGTGATACAGAGATTCAACCTGCTAGTTCACATATTTGTTGAGAAAGTGCACCCAGAGCCTCCATTACAGATAGAACAACAGAGGTATTCTTATTCAATGGCCCTCTGATCATTCATATTAAGCAAGGAATAAAATGCAGAAATTTCTGTTTGCTAAAGGTTCTCCCTGTATGGAGGAGATCCAACAGAGAATCAAAGTTGAAGAGAGATTTCCTGTGGATTGTGGGATGGATGATCCAGATTCTTTTCTTTGTGGATAATGTGCTGATTTTATCAAGTTCCATTTATTCCAGTCTCCTGGAAAAGAGACAGGTAGAGCTGGCAGGGGAGTTGGGGAGGAATCAAGAGTCACTGGTCCATTACATTTTTTGTGGGGTGGCTCATTTTACTGTTAGTTCAATACTCTTGTTATCTGGTCCCTTTTTCTGTAATGAGGTTTGTAAAAGACTAAATCTCTTATACTTTGTATACTTAGCTCCTAACACAGCACCTGGGGCAGCTGGGTGGCAGTGCATAGAGCATGGGGCCTGGGGTCAGGAAGACTCATCTCCCTGCGTTCAAATTTTGCCTCAGACATTTCTTAGGTGTGTGACCCTGGGCAAGTTACTTAGCCCTGTTTGCCTCAGTTTCCTCATCTGTAAAACGAGCTGGAGAAAGAAATGGCAAACCACTCCAGGATATTTGTCCAATGGAGTCATGAAGAAATGGACATGTCTGACATGACTAAACAACAACAGAAAGCACAGCACCTGGCACACAGTAGGCACTTAATTAGTGCTTTTCAATAGATTGGTTGCCACCATTCTGCCACAAGTGAGGAGTTATATTTCATGATATATTTAATCCTATCTACTTCTAATGGAGTTTGCTAGTCTGTCACAGCTCCATTTTAAGAGTGTTACTCAAGCAGCCTGTGGTATCACTCTCACCATAGCTCTGCTTTCTGTATATCTGTCTTGTCTATAAATTAAATTAAGTGGAGGTTTCTTTTGTCAGATGCAGGCCCAGATTCAAGGACCTGGTCATGTCTAGGCCCTTTC
>NW_027185891.1:0-31089 GCF_028583685.1 Petaurus breviceps papuanus
CCGTGCCGTCACCCGCCCACCGCGAAGAGTGCTAGCAAAGCATGCGGCTGTAAACAGCAGACTCGGGAACCAACTAGCCTGCACCCCCACGGCCGCGTAGACTCCTTAACTGGCCCGCTGCTGCTCTGGTCCTAGGGCCCAGAGCTTTGTGGTAAAAATGTTTCCCACCAGGCATTGAGTGGTCAGGATGTTGGGAAGAACCAGCTCATTGTGCCTTTGCCCTGTCAAAAATCCCAATGCCTGAAATTCACTTCCTTCTTACCTGCCAGTGCCCTTTCTTCCTTTAAAATGCAGTCCATCTATTCCCAAAACGCTATAAAACTGCACACCCTTTAGTCCAGCAATACCACTACTAGGTCTGTATCCCATTAAGATCATAAAAATGGAAAAGGAACCCCATGTACAAAATACAGCAACTTTTTTTGTGGTGGCCAAGAATTGGAAATTGAGGGTGTGCCCATCAATTAGGGAATGGCCTAATAAGCAGTGGTATATGAATGTAATGGAATACTATTGTGCTATAAGAAATGATGAGCAGGCAGACTTCAGAAAAACCTGGAAAGACTTCTATGAACTGAAGCTGAGTGAAGTGAACAGATCCAGGACAACATTGTACACAGTAACAGCCACAGTGTGTGATGACTGATTTGAAAGAAAGACTAAAACAGTTCCAAAGGACTCAAGATGGAAAATTCTATCAACATCCAGAGAAACAACTATGGAGTCTGAATGCAGAGGGAAGCAGACTATTTCCTTTTTTTTTTTTTTTGGTTTGTTTTGCTTTGGTTTTTTTTTTTTTTCTTACAGTTCCTCCCGCTCCTTTTAATTCTTCTATACAACCTGACTAATGTGAAAATATGTTGGGGTCAGCTACTAGCCGTGTAAGCTTGGGCAAGTCACTTAACCCCAATTGCCCTGCCCTGCCCCCTCCAAAAAGCAAATATACATTATATATATATATATATATATATATTTGTTTAGTAGGAGTGTATATGTAAAGCCTTTATCAGAACAGCATGGGAAGGGGGGAGTCAAAGGGAGGGGAAAAAATTTAAAACTTATGGAAGTGAATGATGAAAACTAAAAATAAATAAACTTTTTTTTAAATGATGAGCAAGCAGATTTCAGAAAAATCTGCAAAGACTTATATGAACTGATGGTGATTAAAGTGAGCAGAACCAAAAGAACACTGTACACAGTAACATCAACATTGTATGATCAACTTTTATAGACTTAGCTCTTGTCAGCAATACAGTTATCTAAGACAATTCCAAAAGATTCATGATGGAAAAATGCTATCCACATCAAGAGAAAAAAACTATGGAGTCTGAAGCCAGATCAAAGCATGCTATTTTCTCCTTTTTTTCTTTCTTGTGGTTTTCCTCTTTTTTTCTGATTCTTCTTTAATAACAGGACTAATGTAGAAATGTTTAATATGATTGTACACGTACAGCCTATATCAGATTGCTTGCCTTCTTGGAGAGAAGGGAAGGGGAAGAGTAAGGGAGAAAAAAAATGGAACTCAAAATCTTACAAAAGTGAATGTTGAAAACTATCCTTATGTTTAATTGGGGAAAATATAATTTAAGTGGATTAAGTGGGGGGGGGGGATGCAGTTTAGGCTCATCTTCTGCAGGAAACCTTTGCTGGTGGTACTCTGCCTCTACCCTCAATTCCTAGTGACTCCTGAAACTCCCTTGCATTTAATTACTTTCTGTGTAGAAATAGGTATCAATCAGGAGTTCTTAATGGAAGGTCCCTGAAATTGTTTTAAAAAAATTTTTGATAACTTTCAATATATAGGGCAACTAAGTGGTGTAGTCAATAAAGCGCCACCTGAAGTCAGGAAGACTTACTTATCTTTCTGAGTTTAAATTAGGCTTCAGATACTCTGTGACCCTGGACAAGTCATTTATCCCTGTATGCTTCACTTTCCTCATCTACTAATCAACCAGAGAGGGAGATGTCAAACTACTCCAGTATTTTGAGCAAGAAAACCCCAATAAGGTCATGAAGACTTAGACCCAACTGAAAATGACCTAACAACCACAATTTCAATATAATTGGTTTTCTTTTGCTATTTTGTATCTGTTGCATATAAAAACATTATTCTGAGAAGTAGTCTATTGGCTTCACAAGATTGCAAATGGGATCATGAAACAAAAAAAGGTTAAAAATCCCTGATACAGATACATACAACCAATGGCACAGATAAAGTTTATGTTAACTTTACACTTATGCTGAATGCGATTTTTATATGCACTGGTTTCCCCTATTAGAATGTAAACTCATCATGAGTAGAGATTGCTTCAATCTTTACTTGTGTGCCTAACACAAAGTAGGCATATGATAAAGACTTATTGATTTATTAAATAAATATACATGTTGATCACCTGATAAGTTCCTCTAGGGGAGGAAAGATCATAGCAACAGAAATACAGAACTGGGAGAGATCTCAACCTCTTCATTATAAAAATAAAGAAACTGAGGCGCAGGGAGGCTAGATGCCTGAGGTTGCACACAGGTCATAGGATCACCCATTTAAAGTTCAAAAAGAACAAAGAGGCCCGCTAGTCCAATTACCTCATTTTTTTTGGAGGGGGAGGGCAGGACAATTGGGGTTAAGTGACCTGCCCAAGGTCACATGGCTAGTAAGTGTTAAGTGTCTGAGGCTGAATTTGAACTCAGGTCCTCCTGACTTCAGGGCCAGTGCTTTATTCGCTGTGCCACCTAGCTGCCCCCAAATCTCCTCATTTTACAGAAAAAAAAAATGAGGTCAAGAAAACTAAACTGACCAGTCATACCCTAGTTGTTTGTATACTGTCTCTCCCTTTAGATTGACTCCCAAGGGAAAACAGACTGTGTTTTTTGCCTTTCTGTCCCCAGACTTTACCATAGTGCCTTGGACAGTTAATGCTCAATAATTCCTTACTGACTGAATGACTGTGGGAGAGTTCTGTAGATTTAGAAGACTGCTGTGCTAGCTGCTTGAATCAAGGTCACCACAGGGCAAAGCCCTGCGTACAGCCAGTCAAGTAGCTCATTAACAGCCCATATATGGAATGCTGTAGCAGAAGTTGTGGGTTGACTTTCCAAAGGCCAAGGTGCCCCCCAGGTCACTGACAGGTATCAAAATTGGAAATTGTGTCCTTGGGGCAGGTAAGTAGATAGAGCCACCTTCCCTGCAATCAGGAGGACCTGAATTCAAATGTGACCTCAGGCACTTGCTAGCTATGTGAGACCCTGTGCAAGTCATTTATCCAAAAAAGAAAGAAAAGAAATTGTGTCACTGTGTCCTTCCTGTCAATGTATTTGCTATAAAACACTCTATCTTATCTCTGAGCTGGTGGCAGCTTTGCCCAACTTACCCCCAAATCAAGGGCCTCTTTCTTAAATAGGGAAATGCCTGAAAAAAGAAGGAAAAAATGAAGAAAAAAAAGAGGTCCAAAGGCAGATCTCTATCCCATATCACTCCCTGTCACTAGAGCCATACATGATCTTCCCCTTGGGGCATATAGAGAAAACTGATGAAAAAAATGACAGGGCACAGTCAAAACAAAAACTCCAGTTGCCAAGGTAGACAAAACTCACCCAGCAAGTTATTAATTCTTGATTCCAAAATGGATACAATTGAGAGACAAGGAGTCAATTCAGACCAAATCCTGGAACTGAATATAAAAGACATTTCATGTACCCAGGAACTGTGTTGTCCTGACCAGAGAACTTAAGGAGCATAATCTGGGGGGTGGGGGGGGATTGCAACAGATGCAAGATTCCTAAACGGTTAGCAGAATGTGATATCGCTACATTTATAATGGGAGGCATTTTAAAGTAGTGGATATATTGTTGAACATGGAATCAGAAAGACCTGGATTCAGATCTTACCTCTAGTCAAGAATAAGATCAACATTTTCAGACATGGACAACACAGGGGATTATTTTGTTTGGTTGCAAATGGGGGTTGTTTAGCTTTTGCTTTTGTTTTTTAGTCTGTGAGTGGGAGGAGAGATGAAGGTAAATGATAATAGTTGGGGGGAGAAATGATAAGAACATCAGTGAAGCATTTTTTTTTAAGTGGTCAGAATGGAAGGAAGTTCAGAATGGAACAGGTATGGGGAACAGCTTTGAAACTAACATTTTGAATGTCATGTACTTTTTTTAAAGCTGCATAATAGAGACCCATGGTTTCATGTACATTCTTCTGTTCTTTGTACAGGGAAATGTTCATATTTGTTAGTTTTCCAAGTTAAGGATAAAAATAATTCTAAAATTATATTTTTTTAATATTACTTCTGTCACTTGTTGTCCCTGAGCAAAATTGCTTAACCTCACTTGGGCTCAGTTTCCTGATATGTAAAATATAAAAATGGAGGTTATGATACCCATAGTCTCTCCTTTGAAGGATTGTTTGCAAACTTTAAGATTTTATGTAAATGTCTATTACTCCTACTACTAATAAAACTGGGTTTTCTTCAAGGTATCCATTTCCAAATCCAAAAGTATTGGGGTTAATTTTGCTTTTGTTTTTTTGGTTAAGTTTTCCTGAAATGTAGTTGCCCACCTAACTGCCCAAGCCACAGTTCATTATGATACCACCTCAGAGCAGGGAAAGTCATTGTGATGACATGCTGTTAGAAGACTTATGCAAAAAATAGCACCAGGCTAGACAAATTATCTCTATTCAGCCAATTAAGTACCAATTCATATGTCAGGAGAAAGAATCAAAGTTTCAGTAATGGAGTCTTCCACCGTATTCTGTGAAACTTAAATATTAAATTAAATCTGACAGCATTTGTCCTAAGAAAAGCACTATAGCTAAAATGCTGACCAAAAAAAATCTACTGCATATGAACCACAGACTAAGCTATGGAAGAAGATTTGAAAAGGAAAGCTTATCATCTACTGCCTCACAATCAAAATTAGGCTGTAGGAGAAAACTGATGCCTCCTATATCCAACTGGTTATTATCATGCCAAGTTTATTTGCTTCATCAAAATGTTACTTAATCTTGACATGTAATTGGGGGAAAAATAAAATACTATTAAAAAGAAAACCTTACTTAAAAGAACCTGGAATCCTTATGGAATCTCTTAAACTGTTTACCTCCCTTCTTCAGGTGTTGGGTTAAACACTTTCTATCAGTGATTTCCTTTCATCTCTCCCACATAAAATACTGAATAAACAAGAAAGTAATGAGAGTATCATGGAATTTTTAAAGCTGGATGGAACTCAGTCACTCCCCTTCATTTGATAGATGAAGAAACTTCAGACTCAGGCACAGGTGGCACAGTACATAGTGTTGTACTTGGAGTCTGAAGACCTGAGTTCAAATTCTGACTCAGACCTTTATCTCTGTGACCCTGGGGGCAAGTCACCCAACATCTCTGTGCCAGCAGTTCCTTTTCTGTAACTTGGGGATAATAATAGCAGCTACCTCACAGGGTCATTGGGAGGATCAAAGGAGATTACATTGGTAAGAAGCTTGACAAACCTTCAAGTGCTATATAAATGCTGGCTATTATTATTAAAGGTTCAATGATTTGCCCAAGGTCACACAACTAGTCAGTGCCACAGCTGGGATTCAGATTCCAAATTCTCTTTCTGTGATGCCACACTGAAATTTTCATTATAATTCTTTCCAGGGACTGATGGTTTGAAATTCTTTGAAGTAATTGGGCTCCATGACAAATTCAGTTTAGAATGTGTTCAAATATAATTTAATTTTATCTGGGAGCAAGGTCTTCTGCTAAAGCATATAAATATTCCTCTTATTACCAACTGGACACCAGCAACTACATTTCCAGGATTTGGGTTTTATGAGCCATAGAGATAGCAAAGAGGAAAATGAACAATTGGTGCTGACACATTCTTAAGGTTAAATCTTATGGGACTACAATTGATATTATTTTGAGTCTGATTCCAGGTGTGATTTTCAAGAAATGTTATTGAGCCAACAAACCACAATACCAGCAGTCCTATGGGGGTGACATCTGTGAACTGCAGGTAGAATTCTGTCTCAGGGAAAGCGGGGATGGCAATTTTGGGGATGGACTAAGGAAGGACTCTGACTCAATTTCCCAGTGTGATATTAGCTTCTGAATGGAAAATTTGCCTATCTGGCTAATATTTTAAGCCTGGATATGATCTTGAATAGAACTGGTTGCCCATATGAATCTTGCCTGGAAGGGACATTAAAGCAGAGGAGCATTTTTTCCTTACTATAGTTCTGCTCCTATCTTTCCTTTTATGGCAGGTGGTCAGTAGACCAAATCTTTATCCAAATTACTAGGACACATCTGAGCTCCTACAATGAGATGCTGGTATGTAAGATCTAAGCTATTTAGCCAAAACGATATTCCTTTTCATGTCCTAACAACTAAGTAGATGAGTACTTGGGCTTGTCATTTGTCTTGTACAAATCATATACACATGTATAAGATAAGGTTTTTGAAGTATCTAAGAGTATTTTTTATGTGAAAGATTGGACAATGTTGCAGCAGTTTGTGGGACGAAGGTATAAATCTTGTATTTAGTTAGATTAAATCAGAAACATTTTCTGTTTTATGTTAAAGAACTTCAGTGAGACTATTTTTCTTTGAGGAAAGAAGCTTGTGGACTATATCTTGTGTTACCCCAAAAGGAAATACAGTTTTACTTAGGTTTATTATTGAATATGTTTCCACTTATGTGGAAAGTGTCCAGAAGGGCAAACATTTTATTATAGATAACTCATCTGATGCAATCTGGAATTATTATTCTGTTTCCCATCACATTATTCCCCATCATACTCTTTTTTTACAGTTGGAGTAAAATAAGCATCTTTTGGGTAAATTCATTTGTGTGGCCATCAAAATTAGGCATAAAAGTCAACTGCTTACAAAGACTGTTGTTATTTATGTGCTCCTGTATAGGACCGGGTCCTTAGCAACATCTATCTCATCCTCCTATGAGAGGTATGAGCACCTAGAAGGGAATAACTAAAATAGATAACTAAAGTAAACAGCTGGAGTGAAAATTTTTTGAGGAAAAAAGAAAGATCAGATGATTGTGTGTGTGAATCTAATATAAAAATTATATTCAAAATTTTACATATGCCTAATGTTAACAGGATTTTACTCAACCCCTCTCTAACCTGAGAAGGATGAAACAGCAGCCAGAGACAAAGTGCCAGTAGTGATTTAATTAATTAGTTTCATTATGAGGGACAGATTTGCAAATTGGGAATTCTCCTGATCAGAATTCCACCTTGCTTAAGTAGAGACAGAGATTATATACATGAATTACAAATTACAAGTAGGAAGAGAGTGGGGAAGGTGGATCACAATCATTTCCCAGGGTCTGAGTGGTTTCCCACAAACAAGCCCACAAGTGAAAGACATTACAACAATTCTAGAGTCCTATGGGCGCAATATTGTTCAAGTCTTTGGGGGTCATTACTTAGTGGGATGCAGGAACAGAGTTCTGTAATGGGAATAGGTTCTATAGTCTTTGATGCACTTCAATTAAAGTACACAGGCACAAGAATGCTGTGATTATGAGAGTATTGTCAAGGGTTTGATTGAGCATTTCAAGAGTTCTTATTGTAAGTCTGACTCCCAAGCAAGAAAGGCAGCTCTTAGGAAATCTTAACTAATAGTATATTCATTACACACATCATGTCAATTAATATGAAATCTTAATTCCCTTCACACTAGATATATTAATAACATAATTTGCTGACTTGCATCACAAAGCAGGTTATCAATAATAAAGCTAAAGTTTTTCCCTTTCTATGAGGCTTGAATCCATGGTGAAGGGCAAACTAAATGAATGCCAGTCTAAAGAAGTTAAATGGGCTGAAGTCAATGCCAATTTAAAAGGCATTCTTAGACTTTAGCTTATATATCTACATTGGTAAATACAAAATTCATAACCAGAAGGGCTCATTCTATAAGTCAGATCCTCATATTTATATATTTTTTAGATTTAGTGTCTAAATCAAGATAAAAATAGGAGCAGAAAGGAGTGTGGAAAATGTAAATTCTTTGACCTAGAGTTTCTAATTTGATGGTCTTCATATAACTCTACTATTAATAGGATTAGACCCATAAGGTTTAAGCTATTTTTCACCATATAACTTAGTTATTGGCAAAGCAAAATTAAAGCAACTGCATTAAATTGTATTAAGATCTATTTTGCAAGAGATTTTAACAGGTAAAGAATCTCTGCAAGTGACTTGAGAAGCAGATCTGCTAGAAGCTGCTCTGAGAAGATCAGCTGACTGAAATACGGATGTTCTCAGAAACCATACAATCACTTAAGACATCAGAGCCCTAAGATGGGATGAACTGATGAAATGGAACAGGAGAAATGAGTTAGTGAGAAAGAGACTGACTGTTTACCATGCACTGGTGTTCTTGGCCTGCTTGCCCAAGGAGAATGCCCCCAGCAACTCCTGATAATATAGTAGTTTTCTCTTCCTCCTCTCCTCACACTGTTCCTGTCCTGAAAAAAAAAAAACACTTAAGTCCCTTAGTTAAAAACCCTTGATGAAGTGTTTAGTCCCTTCAGGTCTTCTTGTACCCTGGTTGAGTCAATCTTAAGATTTATAATTGTCATACCAGTTAGTGATTCATTGAGGAGACTGTGTCTCTCAGTGAATCAGAGCAGGGAATGAGGAAAATTCATTTTAATGCTGTATTAATATTAAAATGTGATATTGCCTTTTCTAAGCCTCTCCCCTTCACCTTTCAGCCTAGCTTTTAGAGAAACTTCTCATTCTAGTTGAGCAAAGTGATCACATTTCTGCCTCTCCCAAGGCCTGGGCTGGGCCTTTCTGTTTATCTTATAAATAGAAGCCAACCTGAGCTGGTTAACACTACCCAGAGAGTTTCAAAAATCCTTGTTCCCTTCATTAAAGTTTTGGGCAACCAGGCTCACAAAGGAGAAACCAAGTGAGAATAGAGTGGTTTTCCTTGCCCAGATTGCTGGAGGATGATGAATCTCATTACAAGGCCTTGTTCCTCAGCTGACCTCCCCCTCCACAAAGAAATAATTTGGAGGAGTTGAAAGCTCTTACCTTACCTCCTCCTCAAATATCTACCAATCAGAGTTGCCTTTCTCTTGTCAGGGAAGATCCCAGTAATTTGCTGTCAGGAAGACAGATCTGGATATAAACTGGCCTGGGATGTTCCTTTGGCATCTTTAGTCACCAAGAGAGATCAATGACCTCAATTTATTATTTGCTACCCTAGTTAATAAATTACTTTTTAATACTTGCAACCTTGTCTCTTAGAATTTTCACCCAGTACAAATCTCAACAAAAACCAAAGCCACAGTATTTTCTTAATGAAGTAATAAACAGATGTTAATTTTCCATTTTCACATATCCTAAATATGAACACATTAAATTACAGGGAAATCTATATTCAGAGAAGATAGTTTCACAAAGATCTCATAAGCTTATCCCAGCACAGAAGGTACATAAGAATGAATTTATCACTTTCTTTACTACTCATAAGACAAAATTTACCTTTTCTGGAAAAATGAATTTTTGTAAGGATTCCTTTCTTTGAAAAACAAATTGTAGGCTTTCTCACTACCGTTCAGTTCCAATAAAAAACTTTATGCAGAATATCCTTTAGTGACAAACTACAAGTCTTTACCCCAGATTGTGGTAAACCTGCTTGTCAGAGCTACTAGATTCTAACATAATGTAGCACTCTCCCCTCCTTTTGCTTAAAATAGAAATGATTAGATGGAATAATAAAAATGACCATTTTCTGGTCAGAAGATTTCCGACCACAAATATGTATTAATTAGAGAAAACAACCAGAGATAGAAACAATAAAAATGTTCAAGAGAGCTTTAGGACCTAGCAAAAATGTGGGGCTTTTCTAGAAGTGATAAGAAAAGAGAACTGTGAAGATACTGGTGCACTGTATCACTTATTAATGAATCAGTCTAATTCTTTCAGTGCTTGGCTGTTTAAACATCTAGAAGAATTTCTACATGTAGGAGTATGACAATAATTTTGATACCCCTACTAAATTAATCAATATCTACTTAGTTCATTGTGATTAATGGGTATCAGTGATTGCATAAGTATAGTAGAATTAATTAAAATTAAGAATTATGTATTGATAATATCTATGAGTTGAATTATAAGATTGATTTGTTGGTTGGTAGTTCTTTGTTTCTCAAAGAGGAACAAAATGACATAGTTATGTCCAGGTGAAGGTACAGTATGTCTGACTGTGGCCAATCAGACCAATATTAAGGTTCTCCACACGTCAGGCACAAATAATCCACATGAACATTTGGAATGGAGATGTCTCTAAATTTGCACATCTCAAATTTCTTTTAAGCTACTCTGGAAGGCCTGCTCACAAAAAGGACTGCCCCCAGTGGCTCCCATCAATGCCTTGGTCAAACTCTTTACCTCTTTCTCTTGCCTATCATACTACCCAAATCAGGATCCCCGAGGGAACAGATGAGTAAGCCAGGATAACCTAGGCTGAGATTTCTTCTACTTAGGGTGACAGCCTGATCTTTCTCCAATTCCTGTTCCTACTGTTCCTCCTTTCCTTTCTCCTGTCTTTCCTGTTTTTCATAGAAAGTATATAAAGTGACATATTTCATGTGTTCAATGGGCATACTATGTTAAGGAGACTATAGATTACATAAATGTTCTCACACATATATTTATATATATACATATATATTAACTTTTTAACCTATTTAAAGGATTCATGGTGTTTATTAAGCTGTTTCAAAGACCTGATGTCTTTTAACTTGGGGAGGCTTATTAAGTTTGTACCACGTTTTGTGTTAAATATTTGGATCTATGCCTTTCTGGAATATAACATGTGAAAGGGATGAGGGAGATTATGTGTATAAAAATTTTAGTTCATCAGGATTTGATTTTTCATCTATGTTGGGAACTTCCAGATAAAAATTCCTCACAGGGATATAGATCAGCAGTTTATTTGTAACTTAGAAACTAAGGCGTTAAATGACCTGGCGCATGGTCATGTTGGTATTAAGTATCAGAACAGAATTGAAGTTCAAGTTATATTTTCTAAGACACTTGGCCCCTTCATCTTTTAAACCACACTGACTTCTGATTTCATATTAAAAGGTATTTCATTATTTTTATTAAATGACTTTTAAAAACTAGGTTAAATAAAGAATAAGTGTTCTTGTATGCTGTGGAGCCTGATAATTCTCCACGAAGCATGAAAAAAACTTCTTTCTAAAATGTCTAGCTTCCATTGAAGACTTCCAATATTGGGAACATCACTATTTCTCAAAAAAGTCTTTTTGACTTTGAGATAGTTTTGTTTGTTAGGATCTGATTTGGGGAATGCCTTGGGGGTGAGGCCAATTTTATAATTTGACTGGTGTGGGGAATACCTTAAGTGGAAATTCCTGTTGACATTGTAGATTGGCAACTTATTGAATTATAGTTTGAGAATTGAAAGGGACTTTAGATGTCACCTAGACCAGCTCTTCATTTGACAGATGAGGAAATCTGTAATTTATAGTCTTAATTGCCTGGGAGCACTTAAGAGTATAAGGGATTTGCCCACAGTTCTCCAGAAAGGATATATCAAAGGAAGGACTTGAACCAAAGTGTGCTAGAGCCAGCTTTATCCCAAGAGCATTTACACTTAGGAAATCAGCAATAAATCAGGGCTTGAGGTATGGCTTTATTGAATGCCTAGAGACCTAAGTGATGGAGAAAATGTTAATACTGCGGATTAAACTTAAAATTGTGTCAACATATATGTGTATGTATATATACATATATGTACATAAACATATATGTGTGTGTATATTTGTATATATTTTGCAGGGGGGAGGGGTAGCTCAAGAGCAGCCAATTGTTAAATTTTACCAGTTGATTCCTAGCTTAAACTGAAGTTTTCTTGACACAAAGGCTTAATGTGATATTGCCTTTCATTAAGAACCCAAATTGACATTTCTATGATTTCTACTTATTGCTCCTTTTTCTGCCTCTGGACCAAGTAAAGCAAATCTGACTCTTTCACATGAGGTCCTTTAAAATGCTTGAAAATTAGTGTCAAGTCTTCTCTTCTCTGGGCTAAACATTCCCAGTCCCTTAAGCTGATTCTAAAATAGCATGGACTGAAATTCCCCTTGAGAAAGAAATAGGGGTCCCAGTGTTCCAAAAGTGAAGAGGAAACTTCTGGTCTTTCGGATGGTGGTTTTGGGACAGAGGCGGACAGAGCCCAGTTCTTCTCCAACACTTCTTTAACGCTGTTGTTCAGTAGCGTGCACCGACCTTTTCATGACTCCACGGACCACTGCATGCCAGGCCCTTCTGTCTTCCACTATCTCCCAGTCTGTCCAAGTTCATGTTCCTTCCTTCCATGACACTATTACTCTAACGCATCCTCTCCCATCCCCTTCTCCTTTGGCCTTCTATCTTTTCCATACTCTCTAGGGCCCAATCAGAAAGAAGCTGATTCTGAAGTCAGAAGACCTGGATTCAAATTCCCCCTCTGACACTTACCTGGGTAACCCTGGGCAAGTCACTTAACATCTAGAGGCCTCCCTTTCCCGACCTAAACAAAGAGGATGTTGGATTAGATGGTCTTTGAGCTTCCATCCAGCTTTGAAGCTGTGATCCTCACACCCAGCAGGCTAATTCCTCTTTCTGTGCCTTTCAAATCATTGCTTGTCCCCTGTGCCTGGAATGCACTCCCTCCTGACCTTAATAATAGCTAACTAGCTTGTACAGAACCCTTCATGGTTTCCAAAATGCTTTACAGATATAATATCCTCACGACAACCCTGTAAGATAGGTCCTATCCCCATTCTGTAGAGGAAAAAAATATAGTAGAGGCTTGTCCAGAGTCACACACAGCATCTGAGAGAGAATCTGAACTCAATTCTTCCTAACTCCATGCCCAGACTCCATCAACTGGGCCACTTAGCTCTCCTTCCCCTCTTAGAATCCTTTGTTTCTTTCAAGGTTCAGCTGGAGCATCTCCTTCTTCTACATGAAGGCTTTCTGGATCCTCCTCACTGCCTGTGCCCTCTCTCTTCCAAATCACCTTATATGTTTTGGATATATCCACACGTATAACAATCTTGAAAAAACCCTTCTAAAGTTAAATTTTTATCATCTCTGTTGTTGGAGAAAAAAAAAATCAAGTATCTCTATTTTACTGTAAACATCCAAAGATCTATTCCCTTAGAAGGCCATGGCCTCTAAGGGAAGATATAGTACTGGGACTCTCCCAGAGAAGGGACCAGTACCATTCCTGCTACTTCTCTCCTGGGACAAGGGAATTCTACTTAACTAATGACCTGGCAGTTAGGTAGATCAGTGGTGAGTAGAAGAATGTTGAACCTGGAGTCAGGAAGACCTGACTCTTCAAATCTAGCCACAGAGCCTTATTAGCTTTATGACTCTGGGCAAGACCCTTCTCCTCTGTTTCCTTATCTGTAAAATGGGGAAAATAATAACATCTTCCTCCTTTCTAGCTGTGTGACCCACAGCAAGTTATGTAATTTGTATGCCTTCACATCTGTAAAATGAGGATACTTATAGCACCTGCCTCCCCAATTTCTTGTGAGGATCAAATGACATCATAATTGTAACACATTTAGCACAGGGCCTGGTACACAATAAGCTCTACCAGGGGTAGGAAACCTGCCACCTCGAGGCCACATGTGGCCTTCTGGGTCCTCAAATGCAGCCCTTTGATGGGAATCCAAATGTTGCAGAACAAGATTTGGATTCCATCAAAGGGCTGCACTTGAGTACCTAGGGCCACATATGATCTCATGGCTAGAGGTTCCCCAACCCTGCAAAAATGTTAGCTATTATTGTTGCCATTATTACCATTATGATGATCATAATTATTGTATAAAGGGCTAAGCCTCTAAGGTAGAGGTCCTTAATGTTTTTAATGGACCCCTGTGGTTATTTGGTGAAGCCTATGGACCCCTTCCCAGAAAAATATTTTAAATAATTGAACAAATTGTTGAGTGGGGGATGGAGTAGAGATGGTGGAGTAAAAGCAGGAACTTGCTTAAGCTTCTGCATCAACCATCTTCCATACCTGTAAAATATGACTCTAAACAAATTTTAGAGCTAGAGAACCCACAAAGAGAAAGAGAGAAACAAATCTCCCAATGAAGGCAGCCTGGCAGGCCAACAGGAAGGGTCTATCACACTGGGCTAGGAGCCAAGAGCAGTCATGCATGAGCCATGCAGTCCAGATCCTGGGCAGCCCCGACCAGCAGCACAGACCAGCCAGAGCACTTCAGGAGAGTGAATCACCAGCAACTGTGACAGTTTCTAGACTTCTCAAACCATAAATGGCAAAGAGAAAGTAAAAAGTCAGTAGGGAACTCTGTTGGAACTGGGTGATGGAAGAGCACAGTCCGGCCCCTGCCCCTGGGGCTAGCGGTGGCAGCGACTGCAAGGCTGCCTCCAGAGCTCCTGGCCTGCACATCATAGGGGGACCAAGTAACATTCAGAGGATAATTACTCTTGCTTTGACCTGTTTGGATCTGGGTCACAGTCTTGGGTGGTGATGCTGGGGTGAGAAACACCAGTGTGCAAGAACTTGTGGTGGCTGTAAAGAGGGTGCCCTCCTCAGACCTCTGACAACAGCTCTAACAACTACAAAAACACCAGCACCTTGGGACACAGCTCTCTCCACTCTGGAAGCAGAGTTCTACTGCGGCAAAGAGCTCAAAAGTCCAGCAATTGGCTAGCAAGATGAGTAAGCAGAAGAAGCACAATTAGACCATAGAATCCTTTTTGGGGGACAGAAAGGATCAAAACATGGAGCTAGAAGAAGACAACAAAGTCAAAACTCCTGCATCACAAGCTTCCAAGAAAAATGTGAACTGCTCACAGGCCATGGAAGAGCTCAAGAAGGATTTTGAAAATTAAGTAAGAGAAGTGGAGGAAAGATTGGGAAGAGAAATGGGAATGATGCAAGAAAATCACAAAAAGTGAGTCAACAGCCTGCTAAAGGAGACCCAAAAAAATACTGAAGAAAATAACACCTTAAAAAATAGACTAGGCATGACTAGGTGGTGCAGTGAATAGAATACTGGTCCTGGAGTCAGGAGTACCTAAGTTCAAATCCAGCCTCAGACACCTCATACACACACACACACACACACACACACACACACACACACACACACAATCTCATTAAAAAAAAACCACTGACCTGGAAAATAGATCCAGGAGAGATAATTTAAAAATTACGGGACTACCTAAAAGCCATGATCAAAAAAAGAACCTAGAAATCATCCTTCAAGAAATTCTCATAGAAAATTGCCCTGATATTCTAGAACCAGAGGGCAAAATAGAAATTAAAAGAATTCACCAGTTACCTCTTGAAAAAGATCCCAAAAAGAAAACTCCTAGGAATATCATAGCCATATTCCAGAGTTCCCAGGTCAAGGAGAAAATATTACAAGCTGTCAGGAAGAAAGAATTTGAGTATTGTGGAAACACAATCAGGATAACACAAGACCTATCAATTTCTATATTAAGGGATCAAAGGGCTTGGAACATGGTATTCTGGAGGTCAAAGGAGCTAGGATTAAACCCAAGAATCACCTACCCAGCAAAACTGAGGATAATGCTTCAGGGGAAAATATGGTCATTCAATGAAATAGAGGACTTTCAAGTATTGTTGATGAAAAAAAAACAGAGCTGAACAGAAAATTTGACTTTCAAATACAAGAAGCAAGAGAAGCATGAGAAGGTAAACAGGGAAAAAATATCATAAGGAACTTGTTTACATTCCTACATGGAAAAACGATAATTGTAACTCATAAGAATTTTCTCAGAATGAGGATAGTTGAAGGTAATATATATATATATATACATAAATATGTATGTATGTATATATGTATGTATACATATATCAGAATCAGTTGAATAGGAAGGGATGATATCTAAAAAATAAAATTAAGAGGTGAGAAAGGAATATAATGAGAGAGGGAGAGAAAGGATAGGGTAAATTATCTTATATAAAAGAGGCAAGAGAAAACTATTACAATGGAGGGGAAGAGCAGGAAGGTGAAAGGGAATGGGTCAACCTTACTCCCATTGAATTTGGCTTGAGGAGGGAATAACATATACATTCAACTGGGTATCTTACCCTACAGGAAAGTAAGAAGGGAAAGGGATAAGAGGGAGAATGACAGAAGGGAGGGCAGATTGTGGGAGAGGGTAGTTAGAGGCAAACACTTTTGAAAAGGGACAGGGTCAAAGTAGAAAACAGGATAAGTAGGGGCCAAGATATGATGGAGAGAAATACAGTTAATCTTTCACAATATAACTACTATGGAAATGTTTTGTGTAACAACACATGTACAATCTATATTGAATTGCTTGTCTTTCCAGTGGGGGTGGGTGAGGAGGGAAGAAGAGAGAATCTGGAAATCAAAGTTTTAAAAACAAATGTTAAAATAGTTTTTTACATGCAAAAAAGAAATTGTTAAAAACTAAAATTAATTAAAAATATATTATTTTAAAAATAATCAAAAGAAATTCAAATTTTAATTAGGGATTATAAAAATATAGAATAATTCCCCCCCCCCAACCAAGTTCAGAGGTACATTGAGATTTAAAAGGGGCCCAAGGACCCCAGGTTAAGAACCCTTCCTCTAAAGGGAGAAATGGGATTTGTTCCCATTCAGGATTGTTCTGGGCAAAGTACTAACACCTTACTAGCCTCCAATAAGCAGCATTTTTGTGTCCTTTGCTGTTCTAGGAAAGAACCTGTCCCAGTGACAACTTGGCCATCATTTGGAGACAGATATGGGCTTCCTGAAGCAGATAGGACTTTTGCTTTGGAAAAATTGGACCCTTTTTAAGTGGCACAGTGAATAGAGCACCGGCCCTGGAGTCAGGAGGTCCTGGGTTTGTATCCAGCCTCAGACACAACACAAAAACTAGCCGTGTGACCTTGGGCAAGTCACTTAACCCCAACTGCCCTACAAAAAAAAGCAAAAAGATAGCTCTGTTCTTGCTTAGGAAGAGCTGTGGTTTCACTGAATGAATTAAACAAAGTTGTGGTGCTGTGAACCCATCTGACAAATGTCTCTTATGCAGAGATGTTCTCATGTTCTGCAGTGCTGACATTTGCCCAGGACTGCAGGCACCACCCTGGAATCAATCTCCTTTTGTCTCCCAGCAAGATGGTTTATTATTATGCCTACAAACTCAGCAAGTTTTCTTTTAGTATCCCCTGTGCAGAATGCTTTAGGTGGGGGAATCAATGCTAACAACACGTAGGGCAGTATCTGCTGTCAGGAACCCCCAGATTAATCATAATCCTCAACAACACATATACATTGAGAACACAGTGAGCTGAGAACACTGCTTGACACAAGGGGATGGGACAACATCCCTGCCCTCAAGTGGCTTAGCATCTGGGAGGGAGAAACCTGCTGGGATATTTCATATTGTCTTTCTCTTGAAAAATTTGCATACACCTCTGATAAATAACAATAGAATGCAAAATACTTCAAAAGCTCCACTGTTTCATTCCTTAAATGATGGGGTATGACAGAATACTGACCTGGAGCCAGGAAGACCTGGGTTCAGACCCTTCCTTCAACACTCATTACCTGTGTTACTTGGGCAAGTCACTGAACCTTCTGGGCCTCAGTTTGCTCATCTATAAAGTGAGGGTGTTTGACTAGATGCTTTCTGAGGTTCCTTCTACCTCTAAGCCTGTGATCATGGAAGCCTATGAACTCCTAGCTTCTGAGTCCTATCTATATTTCCATTGTATGTATCTCTTTTTCCATGTGAAAGAGCTACATTTTCTCCAAATCATCACTGCCCTGAAATGACCTGGCCAAGTCATTTAACCTCTTCCTGCCTCAATTTGCTCATCTGTTCAATGGGAATGAGAAGAGCACCTACCTCTCAGAGTTGTTGTGAGGATCCAGTAAGATGATTTTATAAAGTGCTCTGTAAAACCCATAAGTACTACAGAGATGATGGCTCCTATGGTGATTCATGTGAATATTCCCATCTAAGACAGTTTAAACACAAGCTGTACTTACTTACCTTCTCCTGCAGCACCTGTCTTGCCAGGAATATTCCAACTTTACTGTGTACAACGTTCTCTTGGTCTGCTTTACTCTGCATCAGCTCATATCTTTCCAGGCTTTTCAGGAATCATCCTACTCATTTTATCTCGTAGTACAATAGTGTTCCTTACAACCATATACCACATCTTATTCAGCCGTTCCCCAGTTGACAGATATCCCCTCAATTTCCAATTCTTTACCACCACAAAAAGATCTGACTATAGAGAGCTTTCATTTCTGTCTGAAAACTGCCTATTCATATCCTTTGACCATTTATTAATTGGTGAATGACATGTATCCTTGTAAGTTTGACTCAGTTCTCTATATACTTGAGAAATGAGGCCTTTATCAGAGACACTTGCTTTAAAATTTTTCCCTCAGCTTTCTACTTTCCTTCTAATCTTGTTTGCATGTTTTGTTTGTGCAAAAATTTTTAAAGTTAATATAATTAAATTTATCCATTTTATTTTGTAATGCTGTCTTGTTTGGTTCCTTATTCTTCCCTTATCCATATCCATTCTTCCCTTATCTAATAGGTAAACTATTACAATGCTTTCCTAATTTGCTTATGTTATTACCCTTTATGTCTTAATCATATACCCATTTTGACCTTGTTTTGGTAAACAGTGTGAGATATTAGTCTATACCTAGTTTCTGCCAAACTATTTTCTAGTTTTCCCAGCAATTGTTTCATTATTTGATATAAAGTCAACTCACAATTAATTCTTCACTATAAATGTTCTCTTTTCCCCAGGATACTAAAGTGGGACTTGGGAGTAAATCAACAGACAATGTTTATATAAGGTAAGAATTATGAGCTTATAAAGAAAAAGAACCTTCTTTTAGATGCTATTTTATTCAGAAGTCTTCAGTTAAAATATAGAAGTTAGCATTTAAGTTTACTTGAGGTCAACAAAACCAAAGTGTCATTTAAAGGGCATTAGATAATTGGATAAGAAAAAGAAGATAAAGCAAAACTGTGGTAAAAAATTGTTTCAAAATTCATCATTCCTTTTTATTAGTCACTGAAATGTTGGAACAATAAGATATGGATTATCTGCTAGTTTTCCTTAAAATTATCTTCATGAAGTCACTGGATACCTCTTTAACATCTAATACCAAAATTTTATGTACAAAAACTTTATTCAATTCCAGGGTAGAAATTTGATTAACTTTTGTAATGGTACCTTTCTTTTAGACCACAGTGAAGCAATATATGCTGTTTAATTCATGTTCAAAGAAATTAAACCATTCTTTAAGAATTAGGTCCTTCAAAACTCCCTTAAGAGTAAAAAGCAAATCTTTCTAGAATGAGTTTTGTTCTTAGGCTAACTTAAAAGCCAGAAATAAGTTGTACTCCCCCCTCCTTGCAAATATCAACTAAGCTCTACCTACAAGCATAGAACAAGCAGTCCTTATATTATGAAAGGCTTCTGCTCCAAAAGTTCATTTGTGGAAATCATTTACTTGAAACTCAAAATGCATTTTCCCATTAAAACAATGTTATAAGTAGTTATAAGAAGTGGTTGTGTTCTCACAATAGCTCCCAAAAGCTCAAACAAAGCTCTGAGCCTCTGATCAGACCTCAGCCTACAGCCTTTGGCCTTTGATGGGGGTGAGAGGGGACAAGAATAAGGACATTAAGGAATCTGGATGGAAGCTCTAGCAGCTGCCACAGCAATATAGTAGGAAGGGGCCTGCCTGAGGGAATTCCAATACACAGAGCAATGGCAGAAGAGGGAAGGGGGATAAGAAGTAAAGAAAAGGTTAATTCTGGCCCACAATGGTATCCAAGGTAAATGAAAGCTCCTGAGACAGGAAAGCAGTAGTTATTGGTATCTCTGGACTAGGGGTAGGCAAAGTACTCCAAGTTTAAGATTGCCAGCATCTATATTTCCATTATATGTATCCCCTTTTGCCATGGGAAAGAGCTACATTTTCTCTCAATCATTACTGCCCTGAATTCAGTTCCAAGCAATAGTAATTAAATACATCCTATGTGCAGAGCACCATGTGAGGGGGCCTTTAGTCACTGAGGATGACGCAGGCAGGATACAATGACAAGAACCCTGGATCTGTGGTCTAAGGACCTGAGTTCACATCTTGGTTGTGCTCCTTGCTATGGATGTTTGACATTAGCCAAGTCTCTGAACTTCTTGGGGCCTCAGTTTCCTCATCCTGAGTATAGAAGAATATCACTCTACTTATAGAGTATACAAATATACAAACTTATGACATAAAAAACTAAAATGCAAGTGTTAAAGATATACATTAGAAATACATGAAAATTAGGTCGTGCTTCTACTCTGTCATCTTGGCTCCGCCCCAATACATGAAAATTAGGGGAGGGAGAAAAGTCATTAATGACTAGGGAGGAGTCAGGGAAGTTTCAGGCTTGTATGTTGGGTTTTAAATGAAAAGGAGGAATTCAAGGGAGTCCATTACAACACAGGAAACAACATGAGCAAAAACAGAGTTGGGAAAGAGCAAGGTTTGTTCTGAGGACAGAGATTACTAGAATATACAGAAGCAGTAATGTGATAAAGTTGATAAAGTTGGGTAGCACTTGTATGACTTGAATGCCAGGCTAACAACTAAAGAATTTCTGGCAGAAGTAACCTAGAAGGAATATTTTTTTTTTCTTTTGCTTCACTTGCCATGGTCAAAGACTTCATGACCTCTTAGACAATCTTCTGTTTATAGGACTCTCTACAGAGCAGTCCTCAACAAGGACAAGTAATATACATTGGCAGTTAACTTGATCTGGTTTTCCAATTGCTTAAGTGCTGATCACATAATTAAAAGGGGAGAAGTAGATGAAGGTAGAGAATAGCTCACATTCACAGAGCATCTTGATATTTGCAAAAGCACTTTACCCACTCAGCAGGGAAATAAGCCTGGCAACCTTGTGAAGTATAAGAATGTAAAAATTTCTATATAACCATTTCCCAAAAAGGAACACAAGAGTCTATACTCTAAAATCTCAAATCAGTTTGTCCACCTGTAGTTTGTAAATTTTAAAAATTAGAATTAACTAAAATACAGTCTACTTGAGTAACATGTGCAACATATCCTTAAAAGAAATTAGCACAAAAGAACACCAAATATTTAGAAATATGTTTGCCAACACTCTTTATCCTAAGAAAAGTATTTCAGATATCAGGGTTCTACCAATATTGTTGACAAAAGCTACCACCATAAAAATACACATTAAAAAAAGTCCTAGCTAAAAAGCAGAATAATTTCCTATGTTATAACAAAGATTCTGTGTGTTTGGCAAACTTTTACTTCTAGAGCAATAATTTTACCTTCTGAATATGAAATATTCACTAAGATGTCTAATTTCACAATCTGAACAAAAATATGAATTGAATAATCACAGAATATGTTACACCTAGTTCAACCCCCTAGCTTCACAGATGAGAAAACAAAGTCCCCAAACAGCTGTTGTGTAATTTCCCCAGTCACATGGTTTGCTAATAAAAAACGAAGACTAGAATCCAGGTCTGACTCCAGTCTACAAGCACTTTTCCCACTACATTATACTTTATTACATGACTGAAATTTAATTTATCCAGACCCAAGAGAGAGTTTGATTCATATATTTTATATAAAGGAGTGGGAGAGTGTGGGAAGGACTTTGTAACTAAACTACAAATTCATATTTCCAAAGTTCAATTCTCTTGAATTTGCTTCCATGCTAGCTCTCCCTCCAACTTTTTCTTTTAATGTTATAGAATTGCAATTGTTAAATCTGGTCCCCTGAGTTTCTCTCAAGATGCTCAATGAAAGCAATGTATTTTTCCAAATGGCAGAAGATGATTTCCAACAAATCTGGAGTCAAGTTTATGGAGGATTAGAGTCTACAGGTAATATTTTAATTTCTTTAAATAATATTTTATTCTCCCCCTACTTATAAAAACAATTTTTAACATTTGTTGTATTTTTAAGTTTTGAGTTTCAAATCCTATCTTTTCTCCCCTTTCCCCTCCCTGAAATGGTAAGTAATCTGATATATATAGATACACACACATTCATATATGTAATGCATACATACACACAGTCATGCACAACATTTCCATATTAGTCATTTTGTGGAAGAAACCTCAAACAACAACAAAAAAAGTGAAAAATATGCTTTGGTCTTTATTTAGACACTATCAGTTCATTATATGGAAGTACATAGCATTTTTCATCATGAGTCCTTTGGAATCTTCTTGAATCATTGTATTATTGAGAATAGCTAAGTCATTCACTGAGAATACCTAAGCTGTTCATCCTATAATAAACACTGTTACTTTGTACAATGTTCTCCTAGTTCGGCTTACTTTATTGTTTCCATTCATGAGTCTCTCAAGGTTTCTGTTAAATACACCTTATGCAATGTTTTTAAACAAAATACAAGAACCCTTGTTATTTTGGGGAGCCTGACTCATTGCAAAGAAAATTTGAATGCAAATCAAGTCTCTGCTATATTAAGCTATATTGAGACCCTTATTAACATGAGTCAACATTAACACTAACTAAAATTATGATAATGAGTAATATAGGGAAACACCCTAAAGCATCTATTCAAGAGACTTTTGATTACATCATAAATTGACAATTATCTGCTCATCTCTAAACTAAATTATTAAAATATTTCAAACAAAATAGAAAAATAACTGTGAAAATAAGGGCATCTTTTCTGTGAAGGGTGGAGAAAAAGATAAAATATAGCGAGATGGACACCCCACTACTCTCCGACAGAACAAAACATTAAAGTGCCCTTTCACCATTATTTTTTGGCCCTAATTCAGAGATAGCCACGTCATTATTAAGATCTAAGCTGAAACCACAGATTATAACATGGTGTCCCCAAACTCAGATGTTATGTATGCTAGGTTGATGGGGCTAGAAATCAAATATACCACCTGATATTTACATGTTACTTATAATTTTCAAAGCACTTCAGTCATTTCATTTGATGCTCACAATAATACTGTGAGATAGGGAAGGGTTCAGAAGGACATTATAAATTGAAAAACGTTATCAAGCATAAACCTAAATCCATATTCAAAAAAGTTTTTCTCATCATTCAGGTGATGCTTTTTATTCTGAGGATAAAATACATACTGTATTAAAAGAAACATCCTATAAAGTAAAAGCCCCATGGGATCTCATCAAAACATGTCCTGAACCCCATGGCCTTGAAACTAATTCACATGTTTTACCAAGAAAATGATTCATTAGTGGTACACATTTCACATTTTCATTGGAAAGGCATTTCAACCTTTAATAGTCAAAAGTAACAGGAACAGCAAATCACTGATAACTGGTTACCAAGTTTTCATTTCTTCCAAATTTATTTGTCATAAATTTCAGGGTACCTATCTGTGAGTACTACTTCTTGGAGATGCAACCAAGCATTAGGATTTAGAGAAAAGGCCTCCTTTATATACTGTACGTTATCCTTAAGGGTTTTTTTTTTTTTTAACAATTTCAGGGACTAAACATGTTTCTATACTCTAAAGCTTTTATCTCCTGGGATCATCTCATCTTGCTAGTATCTATTTATTATAATTTTTATCTCCACTTTCATAAGAATCACCTATCCTCTCCCATCCTACTTTCTGGACTATCAAAGAATTAAAACCACTTAAAAAAAAAAGACAACAATCTTTTAGTGATTAGAAGTACACCAACTAGTTTTAAATTACCAGCATCTTCTATTTGTAAAATGAGCCACTAAAGATAAAGGATGAAGGAAAGATAGAATATGTCCTAAACAAAAAATGAACAAGCTTACACATACCTTGTCACATTTGATGAATATTAACTAAAATTTAATACCTTAGATTCAAGCAAGTTTTACTTCGTATGGAAGTTAGTCAAGTATTAAAAACACCAACACAATGAATTCATATAAGAATAATTCTTGTGCTAACCTGTCTCTTACAAAAAGAGGGTCAGTAGTCTGACAACGTGTCCTATTGGTATAGGACAAAGCCCTGAGCTTGGGAATCATAAGCGTCCCTTAGTAGCACCCCTCTGTACCTCAAGTCTCTTGACTTTCAAACAAGAGACTTAGAAAAAAAGCCTTTCAAGGTCTCTTTTAACTTCAGAGTCTTCAGAGATTCTGCCAATCAAAGATATTTCCTGTTATTTGTCATCATTATTCTGTCACTCCAGGGCACAATAAAAGATAGACAATGTTGCCATTTGGCTAATCACAATATTTCCAAATTAAGTTATTAAAAGCAATACGAAAGAACATGGGAAAAATGAGACTGTAATGCACTGTTGGTGGAGTTGTGAACTAATTTGACCATTCTTTAGAGCAATTTGGAACTAGGCTCAAAGGGCTATAAAACCATGCACATCCTTTGACCTAGCCACTACTAGGTCTGTATGCCCAAAGAAATAAAAAACAAAAAGGAAAAGGACCTATGTGAACAAAAATATTTACATCAGCTCTTTTCTGGAGGTAAAGAATAAGAAGTTGTGGGGAAGCCCATCAATTGAGAAAAGGCTGAACAAGTGCTGGTATGTAATTATGATGGAATACTATTGTAATATATGAAATGATGAGCAGTATGCTCTCAGAAAAACCTGGAAAGACTTTCATGGACTTATGCAAAGTGAAATGTACTGTGTACAAAGTAAGAGCAAAATAGTTTAAGATGATCAGCTGTGAATGATTTAGTTATTCTCAGCAATACAACATTTCAATACAACTTATGATGAAAAATGCTATCCATCCCCTTAAAAAGAACTGATGGTATCTCAATACAGATTGAAGCATACTTTTTAAAACTTTCTTTATTGGGGCAGCTAGGTGGCGCAGTGAATAGAGCACTGGCCCTGAAGTCAGGAGGACCTGATTTCAAATCCAGCCTCAGACACTTAACACAAAAACCAACCGTGTGGCCTTGGGCAAGTCACATAACCCCAACTGCCCTCCAAAAAAAACCACTTTATTTTTCTTGAGTTTGTTTTCTTTGTTTATGTTTTTTTCACAACTTGACTAATATGAATATGTTTTGCATGAACACACATGTATAACCTATACTGAACTGCTTGCCTTCTCAATGAAGGGGGGTGGGAGGGAGGAATGGAGAGAATTTGAAACTCAAAATTTTAAAAACTAAAGTTAAAAATTGTTTTTACATGTAACTGGGAAAAATACTAAATAAAAATTTAAAATTTAAAAATGGGAAAATTAACACTTATCTTGCATTACTTTTCTAAAAGATTCAGAACAAGAAAAATTTCTCTTCAGATGGTTTAATCCAGGGGTGGGGACCATGTGGCCTCAAGGTATCATGTGGCCTTCTAGGTTCTCAAGTGCAGCTCTTTCACTGAATCCAAACAGTGCAACCACATGTGGCCTCAAGGCCCCAGGTTTCCCACCCCGGTTGTTTATTCCAAAAAATGAATGCTTATATCAACAACTCACACACATAAAGAATCTTAATTTTACTACCTCAAGTATTCTGGTTTTTATCACTTTTTGGTAAACAATCTCAAAGTGTGGTAGAATAGAAAAGGCATTATATTTGGAGTCAGAGGACCTGGGTTCAAATTCTATCTCTGCTGTTTACTGTGTGACACTGGACAACTCACTCAGAATCTCTGGGACTCAGTTACTAATATATATGTCTTGGTCCTCTTCCAGAATGAAGGACAAAAAACAACTAATATATAAAACAAGAGAGTTGCTTGACAATGCCCTTTAAAGATCCTTTCCAACTCTAAATATATCACACTCTGAGATCTATACTCTACATTCATACCATCCAAAGTGAAGAAATAAACCACTTAAAAGTCAAGCCATAGTTATCAAGTTTGTTTTTTAGTTTTCGTTTTCACCATCATTAAACTAAGGGGAAAAGAATTTAAAAGTGCAAGGGTGAGTTAAGTGGCAAGATAATAGTCATAAGCTAATCATATGACTCAGATTTACAGCCCCCTATTTGAGAAGAATTTACTATCTACACATAAAATGAGACAACAGAAATAAGTCCCTCTTCCACCCTCCCTCCCTCCCTCTTTCCAGTACTCTCAGAGATCCTGCTCCCCTCATAAAAAACGGCATCCATGACCACTCTTGTCCTAATTCCCTGGCACACTGGTTCCAAATCGGGGAATGCTTCTTGTACCTTCAAGGCTTTCCCTTTGCCCCCATCACTCAGCAAGGCTTCCTCCTCTGAGGTTTACCTTCCCCAGATTGATCATCCAATCAAGAATCAAAGAGTAATTTATCAGCTAGTGATCCAGCTTTAACTGTCACATCTGACCATCCTTCCTCCATCTTCATCCTTGCTGACTGTGGCATCAGAGGCTGTTGACCACCCTTTCTTCCTCCTGATTTTAATGACACTGCTATGCCCTGGCTATCCTCCTACCTCTCTGAGTGTACCTTCACATTCACCAACAATTATTCAATGTCCACCTGATGATCCCTAAGCGTGGCTGTGACCACATAGCTTTGTTTTTTTTATTTTTTTTTAAAGCAATCTGGGTTAAGTAACTTGCTCAAGGTTACACGGCCAGTTATTTCTGGGTGTGGTGCTGAGTGTCTGAGCCCGGGATTCGATCTCCAGGTCATTCCGACACTGAAGCCAGTGCTCTTACTTGCTGAGCCACCTGGCCACCCCTGCCACACAGCTTTATTAAGGGCCATCTATTCTTCTTTCTTTACAGTCTCTTACTTGGTGACTTTCTTCATTCTTAAGGGTTCAGTTATCATCTGTGCAGATGACTGGGCAGCTAGGTGGAACACTAGATATAGCCCCTGGTCTAGAGTCAGGAACACCTGAGTCCTAAACAAGCCTAAGTCACTTCCTAACTCTGTGATCCTGGACAATTCACTTAACCCTGTCTGCCTCATTTTCCACATCTGTAAAATGAGTTAGAGAAGGAATGGCAAACCACTCCAGGATCTTGGCCAAGAAAACCCCAAACAGAGTCAGTTATGAAGAGTCAGAAATGACTGAAACAACTCAACAACAACAATAAATGTAGGTAACTCCCAAATTGCTATATCTTGTCCTACTATCTCCTAAGTTCTAGTCACCTACCTCCAACTGCCCACTAGACATTCTGAACCAGATGTCCCATCAACATCTCAAATTCAAAAGGCACAAAAGAGAATTCAAAGAAACACAGGATCATAGATTTAAAGTGGAAAAGAAGCTTAGAAATAAATTATTGTAGCCTCACTTTGCAGATGAAGAAACAGCTCTATGGAAGGTAAGTGCACTCAGGGCCACATAGCTAGTAAAAATATGAGGTTGGATCTGAATTCAAGTCCTCCTCAATTCAAGTCCATCATCCTATCTACTATATCACATGTTTCCTCACAAAACCATCTCTCTTTCTGCTGAAGCTACCATCATTCTTAAGAGTCACAACCTCAACACTGTCCTTGACTCTTTATTCTTTCTCATTCCACATATCCATTTGACAAATCTTGTCCATTCTCATCCCACAACCTCTCATAGCCATCCTCTTCTCTCTCCTCTCATGCCCACCTCCCCAATTCAGGTCCTTAACATCTCTACCTGGTCTGTCCTAATTTCTTCTAAATGGCCTCCTTCCTCTAGTATTTTTTGACTCCAATCCATTCTCTTACACAGCTACAAAGGTGATTCTCTTAAAGTACACACCTGACCATAACACTCTCCTATTTTATTGTCTAACTCCAGTGGATCCCTATTGCCTGTAGGAGATGGAAATGCCTGTTTGTCTTTGAAAGTCCTTTGCACAACCTGGCTCCAATCTCCCCATTACTACACCCTATAGCCCAGTCAAACAGGCATTTGTGCTGTTCTTCACACAAAACATTCCATTCCCATACCTTTCAACTGGCTATCTCCAGGCCTGGAATGTGCACCCTCCTCACCTCTGGCTTTTAAAATCTCTCGTTTCTTTTAATGCTCTGCTCAACAACACATTCTGCTTGAAGTTTCCCTGATTCCCCAGCTGACAGTGCTGTTTCTTCAAAATTATGTTATCTGTACTTATAAACTTTTATGTTATGTGTCTTTGCCAATAAAGAGTAACTCCTTCGAGAGTTGTAAAGGTTTCATTTTTATCTTTGTATTTCTATTGCATAGCACTGCCTAGCACATTCTAGGGCTCTGATAAATGCTTGCTAAGTTGCTTATGGGAAAATATTTTCCCTGCAAAATCCTTAACAGAGGAAAATATTAATTCCCCCCCAAAAAATAAAAATAAATAAAAAATAATTTTCCCCCCAAGACAAATTTCCTGGGTTAACTCTTAAGAGTCATTTCTATTCTTCTATGTAAAAGAGTGAAACACTATGACTGTGCTTTGATATAATATAACGGACTTAAGAGCGAAACGAAAATAAGCCTAACGTGGGAAGAAGTCATTCAAATTTGATGATCTTGGAGAATTTTTAACACTATGGGAAACTGAATCTAGGCTAAAATGCCAATAAAGCACTTTTGAATTATAAAAACAGTATTCTATTAAAGATAAAGGAATTGAGTTAAAATTAACTTGAAAGGTTAAACTACAAAGCCCTTAAATTTTCTCTATATCAAACTGGTAAATCGGAAGGCTGAGTATTGTTCTCTTCCAGCTTGCTTAGATTTATCAGCTATCACTGTGTTATATTCGGTCCAAATGGGAAAAAGATGCTGTGATTGAGAAAACAAAGCACCCCAAAGTAACAACCATCACTTCACATAAACATCAATCATGTTAAAAAGTAATAGTAATAAACCAGAAAGTCAGTAACTACAGAGAAATTGTTACTAAGTACCAGATATACATAAACATAATTAGTTACGTGGATTTTTTTTCTATCCTGGGATGATAAGACAAAATAGCTGGTACACACCTTCTGAGAGGACAGCTTCTTTCAAACAGAGCAACAACTCTGAAAACCTCCTGACATCATTAACCAACTGCCTGATATACTCCAGATCAATAATGGGGCTGTTACATTAATTTGGGTTGGAATCTAAGCTGCTCAAAGAGATGCTCTTGGTGCAGTGCACCATTCCCCAGTTTCCAGAATTAGGAAGAGCAGAAAGATTTCATAGAGAGACTCAGGTAAATAATAAACAATGCTTGTTTTCACCGTTCTGCAGCAATATCCCAATTGTTGCATGGCTTCTGAAATCCTTTCAGTTAATATCCATCTGGTAACAGAAAATGGGAAATCCTTCAAGAGAAAAGAAGACAATTATTACGTATAAGTACATAGGAACATAATAAATGCTATTTAAGATCTAGTATTTTATTTTTTAAAGTGAAAAAACATTTTGGGAAAAGGAATGGTTACCCTTTAGGGAATCACCTCAAGCCACAATAATAACCTTTAAAGTAACTGTTTTTTTTTTTCCATTAACATCTATCTGTGAGTAATCAATTTGTTTAAATTGTTCGTGAACATTTTTATCTTTAGCCTGTACAACTTCAAGGGCTAGAAAGTTCTCTAAGTTTATCCACAGTTAAATGTCTCTTTCATCTTAAAATTTACCCTCTTTCAAGCTGAGGAATGCCCTTAAGCCAACTATTAACTAAATTCGAGAGTGTATCCATATTCACCCTATATTGCTCAAATAATAAATACATCACATTCCTCCCTTCAGATATCACCTTTTCAAAATGAAGAGTTTTCATTTTGGATCTATATTCTAAAATGATAATGATGCAAATTTGTTTAAAAATTTTGTCTAACTTTTATAGAAGCATTAACTTGCATAATTTGGTAAAAATAAATAAAACTGTTTTCTCCATCAAAATTAGTTTTAACTCCAAGACATAGAAATGCCCCTAAAGAGAACAAAGATGAGAAAAGCAACCAGAGTTGGACCAAGTAAATAGAGAAGAGATTCATGCTAGATATAACACAAGTTTGAATGTGTTGAGGGACTGATATAATTTTGGACACAAGGTGTCCAAAAAAGATACCAAAAATACGAAAATATCAAAACTTATCAATATCCAAAAAAGGCAACTGAGAGAACATTAATAACTATGGATCTCTATGGAAATTCTCCTTTGTGCACAAAACCTTTCCAGTCATCTCTACCTGAATCAAGGCCATTGTATCACTGGACATCATTCTTCCATAGAGCCTTGGATTCTAGAGCTATGACGGTGAGCTCTACACCAGCTCAGCCATTTGCTGGCCATTTCTAAACTAGAAACACTCAAACCACACTCTCAAGTTCTGGGCTCTTTTATGGATTGGCCTCCCCCCATAAAATGTAAACTCCTGGACTACAGGATTGTCTGCCTTGTTGGTATTTTTATCTCCAGCACAGCTCTAAGCAAAGGTAGTTTTATCATTGATTCCTTCATCAAAATCATTCAAGGTTCCCTGAAAGAAAATAACCCTATTGAAAGACTCCTGGACATAAATATTGAGCAAGGATTAAAAGTGGGAGACGTGTGCTCATGAAAGCTATTTCCCACTCTGATGAAGATACAACACAGAATGCAAACTGAAATGGGAACAGGACCTCATCCTCTTTCCTTCACCCTATGTACTTCTATCAGTTGCCACATCTTGTTCCTATCACAGTTCTAAGGCCTAAGCTTGGCTTCTCACCACTCTAGCCTAAGCTCTGATTACCTCTCAACTCTCCTTTGGTCTTCCTGCCTAAAATCTCTGCTCACTCTATTCCATCTTCCACATAGTAACCAAAGTGATTTTCCTAAAGCTCCAGTCTAACCATGTGTGACCATTTCACTTTTCTCTTTCTATCTCCTGGATTTAGGACAATGCCTGGCATATAACAGGCCTCACTACCCAGGGTCATAAATCAAGTTACTAAAGTCAGATATGTTATTCAATCCAGCTCTCTCCTAGCACCTGGCCTTAAAAGAAACTAAGATAGAGACTGAAAAACTTGGGACTTGATATACTTTCCTATGTGAACATTCACCAGAGCAGTTTCTTAACTGAAAATTGAATTTCCACAGGACTTTACAATTATAAAAAACATTTCCACATTAAACTGGTACATAATT
>NW_027185892.1:0-17150 GCF_028583685.1 Petaurus breviceps papuanus
GTTTTCTGAGAAGAATATTGTTAATCTTATCATGAAACAAAAAAAAAGTGCATATTTTCAGCTTTCCCAGACCATAAAGAGTCTCTTACCTTTCACTTTTGCAATAACTACTCCTGCAGCACTAAGAATATCAGATGAGTTGAGGATCTGGTATTTTTTTATTATGGCCTGAAGAATTCTCAGCAGCTCTTCAAGACGTTCATGAGCTACATTATGCAGACAAGCTTGACTTTCTGAAAAAGAAATATATTTGCTGTGATGTAAAAAAAAAAAAAGAGTAAAAACATGGTACTTTTTTTTCTGAAGTTTAAATTACATACGTTAAATGAGCAAAGCTATTTGGATGCCTATTAAATATGAAACTTTGGTCTCTTGAAAAATCATTTCCATTTTAATTTAGTACTTCAATTAAATATAATCTATCCTCTATTAAAAATACAAATCCAATGCCTCAATGAGGCAGGAAAATACACTACATAGACTGTCCAAAAGTCTTAATGCAGTTTTAATAGGGGTATTCAGTACAATGGAGCACAAGCTATAGAGGATATCCTAGAAGGTGGAAAAGCTTCAAAAAGTAAGGGCCAAGAGAAAAACCCACAGAATCACTAAAGGGAGCTTAATGGACATCTAGTCCTACTGATGTAAATCCTAAATCACAGTAAGCAGTATTCTATCCTGGTTTTTGTTTTTCTGTTTTTTAAAGCCCTCTAATTAAAGTAAATCCATTACTTCTAGAGAGCCCCTTTCCACTCTGGGAAAAAGCTCATTGTTAGGAAGTTTTTCATTATTTAAACAAAACAAAAACTCAATTTTGCTCTTTTAACTTCCATGCCCTGTTCTTAGTTCTGTTCTATCAGGTCATGTGCCCCTCAAACATGTGGAAGCAGTTACTATATGCTTTCCCTGGTCTATAATTTTCCAGGTCTATACCCTTTGACTGAACATTCTAACCTGTCTAGTCTAGTTGAATATTGCTTTTATACTTCAGCACATTACTTATCCCTCCCTGTTCTATATCATCACAGATATTTTGATAAATATACCATCTTCAGAGTCATCCAAGAATTTGCATAGTATGTGGCACACTTTAGGCACTTAATAAATGTTAACTGATTGATTCATTGGACAAATACGTTAAATGCTACAGGGCCAGATTCAAAAAAAGTTAGGATCCAGGGGTGGGGTCTTTTCATATATTCTTTGGGGTCATGTTTATTTTTTTTATGTTATTTTGAGGCAATAACTTCTGACTTGTGGTTATATTCTTTCCATGTACATAGTTGTCATCACTGTATATATTGTTTTCTTGGCTTTTTACTTTATTTCTATCAGTTCATGTCTTTCCTTGCTTCTTTAGAGTCATCATATTTGTCCTGTCTTACTTCATAGCAATATTCCATTACATTAAAGTACCATACTATTTATCCATTCCCAAATCCATGGACATCGATTACATCTCCAGTGAGTCTTAGCCTCTCAAACACTGAGCTATGTGCGCATCTGGTAATGTGCGCATCAAACTCATCATCAATGTGTACATCCCTGGAAAGTATGCTATCAAGGTAAGTGAACTTATCCACAGCATTCAAAACTTCTCCATTTGCTGTAATTGATGGTTCCACATATGGATGGCATGGTGACAGTTGATGAAGCACCTGTTTTCTTGGTGTTAATTATTAGGCCAAAATCAGCAAAAGTAGCAGAGAACTGATCCATACTTTGTTGAATCTCAGCTCCAGAGGCTGCACTGAGCACACAATCATCCACAAACTGCACCAACACTCCTTCTACTCTGATCTTGGCTTGTAGCCTTTTCAAATTGAAGAATGTGATGTGGATATTTTGGCTACAGCACTGTCAAATATACAAACATTTTTGTACATATGATAGCCTTTCTTATCAATGACCTCATTAGGGTATATAGCCAGCAGTGGAATCACTAAGTTAAATAATACTGACTGCTGGATCCTCCTTTGGGGCCTAAACATATGTAAACATCTTCTCCAACATGAAAAAACAAACCATTGCACCCTATCATAACCTCAAGCTGTCATCCTATATTGCTTTTCCTTATCACTGTCAAACTCTTAGAAAAAGATTATCACCCATATTATGCCTAATAACTATGGGCATTGCCTAATGATCTTTCTTGGAGTCTCTTCTCATTCTATACTCTCAGCAATGCCTTCAACTCAGATGGGTTTAATTCTTTTTATGCTGTTTACTCCCAGATCTATATATCTACCTCTAATCCCATTACGTTAGATATTATCCACAGTGATTAAAAACTTAGCATTGGTATTCTACACATAATCATTATGTAATATTTGTTGAATTGATTTCTGGGTAGTTCTGTATCAAAAAAGATGTAATTCTTCCATTATTTGTCCAATGAATCACATTTATTAAGTGCCTAAAGTGTGCCACATAGTATGCAAATTCTTGGATAACTCTGAAGATGGCATATTTATCAAAATACCTGTGATGATATAGAACAGGGAGGGATAGGTAATGTGCTGAAGTATAAAAGCAGTATTCAGCTAGACTAGAAAGATGTAAAAAAGATAAAATTCTTTCTTAATGGCCACAAATATCTAGTAGTCTCACATTTATGAACATGTATATAAAGGACCTATGCATATGAACAGCCAAAATTATCCTGCGTCAGAAGCCTTGATTCACCATTTCTTAGCCTGCTTTAATTCCCTTTTAAGCCCTCCCCACCACCAGCACCAACAGAATGCAATTATTCTCCTGGAGGGCAGGGACTGTTTATACAAAGAGTACCAAGGAAAGTGCCTAGAATACATTAGATGCTTCATAAATGCTTGTTGTAGGTATACTCTTAAAAATGAAATACTACTCCTAAGCTATGGTGCTATTCATTAATAGAAATTTGAAGAATTTACAGACTGAAATCTAAAAATCTAAGTTTTTCCCAAATATTTTAAAAGCTCATTAGAAAACATAAACAAAAGTGTTTGTCAAAAGGGACAATAATCTTAACCTACTAATAAACTGTAGAAATTTATAAATTTACAAGCTATTCAGAGCTGAATGATTATCTACATAAAATACATTACAGGACAGTTTTCATAAAAACTGCTACAATATATAATTATGGTATTAGTTTGGTATAGTATTAAGTCACTCAAAAAATACTAAGGGGCAAAATACCTCTTAATGGTCAAAACTCACCCATATTCTCAATTCAATTAAATATTTATTAAGCATCTACTGAATTAAGAGACTATAAAAATTATCCCAAGAGTTCATGTCAGCAGAATGCTTTGCAAGTGATATCACTTTAAAATATGTACATGAGGTTAGAATCCTCAAGTTAGACTTGCCTACAACAAAGTTCACTGTAGAATAAATTTAAAAGATGTCCTAAAATTCAACTGAGTTTCCATTTCATTTCTACACACTTACAAAATCTTCATACCACAAAATCTGTTGTTCATTTGTTTCACTTGGGTCTGACTCCTGGGGTTCTCTTGGCAAAGATACTGAAGTGGTTTCTCATTTTCTTGTCCAGCTCATTTTACAAATGAGGAAATTGAGGCACACAGGGTTTAGTGACTTGACCAGGGTCACATAGCTAGGAAGTATCTGCAGCTGGATTTGAACTCAAGGTCCTCCTGACTACAGGCATGGCACCATCTAGCTAACCACTACAAAATCTATAGAATAGTACCTTAAAAGATTGAGTTTAAAAAAAAGTCTTTCACCATTTGAATTACAATTCAGTTTGTCTTCAATCAAGAAAAATTAAAATTTTTCATTTTTTCAAAGTTCTCTGTGTCATTAATTTCCCTGTAAGATGGAAATCTAAGCTTCAATCTTTTCTGAATTTCACCACTGAAGCCATTCATTTTTTGTTTAATTCAGCTTATCAACTGAAAACAGATTAGTCAGTTCTACTTTCTGGTTCTCAGGAGCTAACACACAATGATACAGTGTTTAGATTGCAAACACTTCATGGATATGTTTAAATAAATAAGAAAGCCATGGTATTTTCCTTGACTTTTCAAATGACAACACTTACACTGACTTTTAATTCAGTTTAGACACTCTGAAATGGAATAATGCTATCAATCTTCACAAAAATGTGACAGAACGAAATGAGAAAGAACTTTAAAACTAGTGAAGATATAAAAGGGAGCCAACCTAACTATACTAATTACACAGGAGGCAGAAGAATTGAACTAGACTAGGTAAGAACAAACCTGGTTATAGACCAGGCTTGACACTAAATTAGCTGAGTGGTCTAGAAATTCTAGACCAGGTTGGGCACTTAATGAGGTAAATGGCCTAGATCAAGTCACTTCACTTCTGGGCACCACTACCACCACAACTAACATTTATACAGTACATGCTATGTATCAGACACTGTGCTAAAGCTTCACAATTATTATCTCATTTGATTCTCACTATAATTCTAGGGGATAGATGCTATTATTGTCCTCATTTTACACATAAGGAAACTGAGGTAGGCAGAAGTGAAATGACTTACACCAAGTCACATAGCGAGTGAGTATCTGAGGCTGGATTTGAGCTCAAGTCCTCCCGAGTGCCCAAAACAGCACTCTTTGTGCACTGCACAACTAATCCCACCCATTTAAAAAGGTAGTTAAAGCTACTTGGATATTCTTTAGGTGCCTCTATAACATTGTCTTGAGCTAACATCTTCTGACTTCTCAGCTTCTGTCTATAGTCCAGAACTTTCTTTATCGGGGCAGCTAGGTGGCCCAGTGAATAGAGCATCAGCCCTGGAGTCAGGAGGACCTGAGTTCAAATCCCGCCTCAGACACTTAACACTTACTAGCCATGTGACCTTGGGCAAGTCACATAACCTCAACTGCCCTGCCTTCCCCCCTCCAAAAAGCAAAAACAAAACAGAACCTTCTTTATCCAAATAAATAAACTGTATGGCTCAGCTGAATAAATAAGTATAAGTGATTTAGAGGTTTTGAAACATATCTCAGCCAATTTCAGGCTCAGTTTTGAAGAATAAAAGGGGCATAGCAAGCTCCCAGATTAGTCCATCTGTTCAGCTACCAAAAATGGACATTATAAATCGTCTTCTAACTAGTTAACATGCTGTAGGCCCTCGATGGCTCTTTAAAGACACAGGAAGAGGTTAAAAATCAAAGAAGATTCACCAAAAGTTGTATTAACATTAGACATGGCTAAACTGTGAATCAATCCAGCCATTCTGGAGAGCAATTTAGAAAACTCTGACCCTCCTAAGTAACTAAACTTCCTGATACCCAGAAATACTACCATCAAGCCTATTACTCCCTCCTCTATCCTCATTCCCCCAAGAAATAATAGAGAAAACAAACCCACATATGCAAAATTATTTGTAACAGCTTCTTGTTCTAAGAAAGAACTGGAAGCAGAAAGCAAAGAAGACACCCACCACTGGGGGGAATGGTTGAACAAATTATGGCATATGAATAAAAAGAATGTTATAGTGCTATAAGAAATGATCAAGTGATGGTTGTATAAAAACCTGGGAAGAATTGTATGAACTGAGAGGGGAGTGAGCAGAACCAGGCAAACATTTATACAGTTAAAGTATTGAAAAGAAACACTATTGAAAGATTTAAGAATTCTTATAAATGCATTAATCAACCATGGCAGCAGAGGATTAATAACAAAGCATGGTACTCAATTCCTGAAAGCGAGATGATAGACTTAAGGTACAAAAATCATACAATCGTTTTCCTTTTGAACATGGCAACTATAAGAATTTGCTTTCCTTGACTATGGTTCTTTTTACATGGACTATTTTTTTCTTTATTTCATGAGTAGAGGAGCAAAGAAGAGAATAAGGTAGTAATGGTGTCACTGGAAAAGAATAATTGGAGGTATTTTTGGAAATGCACGGGGGGAACAGAGAAGGAAGATCAGAAGGAAACACAGCTTTGAAAGCAAAAGGTTGAATTTTATCATATGCTTTTAAAAAACCAACTATACTTAGTATTAGTAGATTTGCAGTTTCACATTTGATGCTCTTTTTCTGTTCTTAAAATAAAATAAAATAAAATGGGTTGGTGGAATCAGACCTATTTCCTGCACAAAAAGATCTTTAAAAAACACCAGGGCTAGTAGATGATGGCAAATTCCAGTCAAGATGTTGCAAAATTCAACAGGTTGTTCCATTTGTAAAAAGGATTTAATATGATGTAACAATATGAACAAGTTAATTCCTGGATCCCATGCCTGATTCATGATTTGCTATAAAGTCAACATACAACACAAATGTTCTGTCTTTTCCCCAGAATACAACAAAAATGGAACTTGGGAGTAAAGCAGCAGACAATGTTTATCTATGACATGAAAATTATTAATGTTCTTTTAAATGCTATTTTATTCAGAAGTCTTCAGAGTTAATCAAATAACATCATATAACAAAATTTTATGTACAAAAAGTTTACTCAATTCCAGTGTAGAAATTTGATTAACTTTGTAATGGTACCTTTCTTTTAGACCACGGTGAAGCAAACATATGCTGTCCAATTCATATTTAAAGAACTTAAACCATTCTTTAAGAGTTAGGCCCTTTTGGGGCAGCTAAGTGGCACATCGAATACAGCACCGGCCCTGGAGTCAGGAGGACCTGGGTTCAGATCCAGCCTCAGACACTTAACACAAAAACTAGCCGTGTGACCTTGGGCAAGTCACTTAACCCCAACTGCCCTCCAAAAAGAAAAAAAAAGGCCCTTTAAAACTCCCTTAAGAGTAAAACTAAAAAGTAAATCTTTCTGGAATGGGTTTTGTACTTATGCAAGCTTAAAGCCAGAAATAAGTTGTACTGCCCTCCTTGCAAATATCAAGCTCTATCTACAAGTATAGAGCAAGCAGTCCCTAACTTATGAATCGATTCTGTTTCAAAAGTTTATTTGTAGAAATTATTTACTTGAAACTCAGAATGCATTTTCACATTAAAACAATGTTATAAGTAGTGGGTGTGTTCCTACAATGGCACCCAAAAGCCCAAACAAAGCTGAAACAGTACTCATAGTTGCCTGCTAGTCTGCTCACCTCTAAGCCTCTGATCAGACCTCAGCCTACAGCCCTTGGTCTTTGATGGGGGTGACAGGAAAAGAGTAAAGACACTGAGGAGTCTGGATGGCAGCTCTAGCAGCTGCCACAGCAGCATAGTAGGAAGGGGCCTGCCTGAGGGGATTCTGATACACAGAGCAATGGCAGAAGAGGGAAGGGGATTAAGAAGGAAAGAACAACAGGTTAATTCTGGCCCACAATGGTATCCAAGGTAAATGAAAGCTCCTGAGACAGGAAAGCAGTAGTTATTGGTATCTCTGGACTAGGGGTAGGTAAAGTATTCCAAGTTTAAGATTGCCAGTATCTATATTTCCATTATTTTTATACACACACACACACACACACACATATATATGTATATATCCCTTTTGCCATGTGAAAGAGCTACATTTTCTCTCAATCATTACTGCCCTGAATTCAGTTCCAAGCAATAGTAATTAAATACATCCTATGTGCAGAGCACCATGTGAGGGGGCCTTTAGTCACTGAGGATGACGCAGGCAGGATACAATGACAAGAACCCTGGATCTGTGGTCTAAGGACCTGAGTTCACATCTTGGTTGTGCTCCTTGCTATGGATGTTTGACATTAGCCAAGTCCCTGAACTTCTTGGGGCCTCAGTTTCCTCATCCTGAATATAGAAGAATATCACTCTACTTATAGAGTATACAAATATACAAACTTATGACATAAAAAACTAAAATGCAAGTGTTAAAGATATGCATTAGAAATACATGAAAACTAGGGAAGGGAGAGAAGTCATTAATGACTAGGGAGGAGTCAGGGAAGTTTCAGGCTTGTATGTTGGGTTTTAAAGGAAAAGGAGGAATTCAAGGGAGTCCATTACAACACAGGAAACAACATGAGCAAAAACAGAGTTGGGAAAGAGCAGGGTTTGTTCTGGGGACAGAGATTACAGAAGCAGTAACGTGATAAAGCTGGTAAAGTTGGGTGACACTTGTAGGCCTTGAATGCCAGGCTAAAAACTAAAGAATTTCTGGCAGAAGTAACCTAAAAGGAATATTTTTTTTCCTTTTCCTTCAGTTGCCATGGTCAAAGACTTCATGACCTTGTAGACAATCTTCTGTTTATAGGACTCTCTACAGAGCAGTCCTCAACAAGGACAAGTAATATACATTGGCAGTCAACTTGATTTGTTTTCCAATTGTTTAAGTGCTGATCACATAATTAAGAGGGGAGATAAAGACAAAGGAATAGCTCACATTCACAGGGCATTTTGATATTTACAAAAGCACTTTAACCGCTCAGCAGGGAAATAAGGAAAATACTGTGAAGGATAAAGTAAAGGAGTGGCTGATCCTGAAAAAACCAGGCAGAGAATTACTGTAATAGTAGGGAATATGAAAAGGAGAGAAAAATGAGGTTCTTTAGGTTGATGGTACTGAGAGGAAGAAAAGGATTTAGAAGGGAGATAATAGCTGAACAGATCAGAGAGGTAAGAAAAAAAATTAAGCAAAAAATAAATTAAGGTTTTGAATAAGATTCCATCATCTGAAATAATACTGAATGAAAAAAAGGCAGAAGAATGAACAGATTTGGAGAGAAGATAACAGGGGATGTGTTCGAGAATTCAATTTTGTCTCATGACATCCCACTTCAAATTCAATGTTTTTTGAAACTAACACTCCTATTATATATAATTTGCTTCCTAAAGTGAACATTTCCATATTAGTACTTAAGCAGTAAAAATCCCTTAAAGAAGGCATATTGAAAAATATAACCTTTATAATTAGGAAATAAGTTCAAGTATATTTTGAAAACAAGAATCATAAATATCTAAAGCATTATCAACTATATAAAATTTATTTGAGAAACCAGATACTATACAAAAACTTTTTATTAATTAAAGTTAGCTAGATGGAACCACTGAAATATACAATAATATACACCAAAGGTAGTCACTAACCACAAACTTGAATTAGTAGTTATACTGCAAATGTATTCATCTACTGTGTTGTAATTAAACTTTAAGCACATACATAATTGAGTGCTTCAGCATTTTAATATAAGATGCAAAATTTACCCTGCAATTATTCATAATATGCTTTAATGATACTGGATAGAGATCTAAAACTGCAGACTACACATCTGCTACAAGTATAAAAAGACTACATTAGCAACCTTTTTCTGAAAATAAGTCATGTAAGAAGAATTTACATATTACCATATCCTAACAAGGAACAGAGTCTATACTCTTAATCATCCATATCAATTTGCCCATATTTAGTCATAAATTCTAAAAATTGGAGCCAACTAAAATACAGTCTACTAGAGTAACATATGCAACACATCCTTGAAAGAAATTAGAACAAAAGAACTCATATGTATCTAGAAAAAAATTTACCAACACTTTTTATGCTAAGAAATGTATTCCAGATGTCAAGGTTCTACCATCACCATTGACAAAAGCTAACACCATAAAAATACACTTTAAAAAAAGTCCTAGCTAAAAAATATAATTTCCTAAACTGTATCAAAGATTCAATATTTATTCTATGTATTGGCAAATCTTCACTTCTACAGCAATAAGTTTACCTTCTGAATATGAAATATTCAATAAAATGCCTAATTTCACAATCTGAACAAAAATATGAATTGAATAATCACAGACTACAAGTTACACCTAGTGCAACCACTTTGTATGAGATGAGAAAACAGATGCCCTAAATAGCAGTTGTGTAATTTTCCCCAAAGTCACATGGTTTGTTAATAAAAAATGAAGACTAGAATCCAGGTCTGACTCCAGAATGAGCACTCTTTCTACTACATTATGCTTTATTACATGACTGAAATTTAATTCATTCAGACTTAAGATAACAGTTTGATCCATATATTTATTCTAAACATGGATAAAGACATGTGTGTGCACATATGTAAAGACCTTCTAACTAAAGTGCAAATAAATTCATATTTCCAAATTCTAATTTTCTTGAATTTGCTTCCATGCTAGCTCTCCTTCCAATTTCTTCCCTTTGATGTTGCAGAAGTACAATTACTAAGTCTAGTCCCCTGGGTTTCTCTCAAGCTGCCCAATGAAAGCAATGTATTTTTCTAAATGGGAGAAGATGATTTCCACCAAAAAGGGAGTGAGTTTATAGAGAAATAGAGTCTACAAGCAATATTTTTATTTTTTTAATAATGTTTTACTTTCCCCCTCAATTATATGGAAAAACAATTTTTAACATTCATTGTTCTGGGTTTTTTTAAGCTTTCAGTTTCAAATTCTATCCTTTCCCTTCCCTCTCCACTGTCTAAAATGGAAAGCAATCTGATACAGTGTTTGTGTGTGTGTGTGTGTATTTTTTGTGTGTATATATATATATATGTGTGTGTGTGTGTGTGACTGTATATATGAATCTATGTGTATATATATATGTACATATATATACACATACACTCACTTAAAACATTTCCATATTAGTCATTTAGTGGAAGAAAACTCGAATAAAACAAAAAAAAAGAAAGAGAAAACAAAACAGTATGCTTCGGTCTATATTCAGTTGCTATCAGTTCTTTCTCTGGAGGTGGAAAGCATTTTTCACCATGAGACCTTTGGGATTTTCAAATTGACAACAATCTGTTCATCTCTGGACTAAAATATTAAAGTATTTCAAATAAAATGGAAAACTGACACATACTGTGAAAATCAGGCATTCTTTCTGTAAAGGGTAGAGAAAAAGATAAAACATAAGGAGATGGGACACTCCACTGCTCTCTACTCCCTCACAGAAGAAGAAAACATTAAAGTGACCTTCCATGATTATTTTTTGGCCCCAATTCAGCAATAGCCACTTAGATCTAAGTTGAAACCACAGATTATTTATTACATGATGTCCCAAACTCAAATGGCATGTATGCTAGGTTGGTGGGGCTAGAAATTAAATATATACCACCTGATATTTACATATTATTTATAATTTTCAAAGCCCTTTAACCATCATCTCATTTGATGCTCACAATACTGTGAGGAAGGGAAAGATTCATAACGACATCACAAATTGAAAACCATTATCAAGTCTGAAACCTAATACACATTTAAAAATTTTTCTCATCATTCAGAAGGTGATGCTGTCTACTCTGAGGACAAAATACATACTGTATTAAAAGAAATACCTTATCAAGTAAAAACCCCATAGGATCTCATCACATGGCCCTGAAACTGATTCACAGTTTTGCCAAGAGAATTATTCCTCAAAAGTATACATTTCGGGGCAAGTATGGCCCTGGAGTCAGGAGGACCTGAGTTCAAATCCATCCTCAGACACTTAACACTTACTAGAATTGGCCTCCCAAAAAAAGGCATACATTTCAGGTTTTCCCTGGAGAGGCACTAAAAACCAAAAATGACTCAACCCTTAATAGTCAAAAGTAATAGGAATAACTAATAAATTTTATTTTGATAAACTCCAGTCAAAGGCTTCCTTGAGGAAAAAGTAAGGCTGGTGACTTTGTACAGTTCTCTCTCATTTAAATTCAATTCACTTGCATGTAATAGCATCACCTCCCTGAAGTCATGGTCCTCTTTTAGAACAAAACAACTACTATCTACATATAAAATGAGACTACAAAAATAAGTCCCTCTTCCTCCATCCCTCCCTCTCTCTTTCCAGTACTCTCAGAGATCCTGCTCCCCTCATAAAAAATGGCATCCAAGGCCAGCCTTGTCCTAATTCCCTGGCACACTAGTTCTGGAGGAGGGAACACTTCTTTTGCCTTCAAGGCTTTCCCTTTGCCCCCATCACTCAGCAAGGCTTCCTCCTCTGAGGTTCATTTTCCCCAGATTTCTCACCCAATCAAGAATCTAAGAGTAATTTATCAGCTAGAGACCCAGCCTTAACTGTCACATCTAACCACCTTTCCTCCATCTTCATCCTTGCTGACTGTGGCATCAGAGGCTGCTGACCACCCTTTCTTCCTCCTGATTTTAATGACACTGCTATGCCCTGGCTATCCTCCTACCTCTCTGAGTGTACCTTCACATTCACCAACAATGATTCACCTGATGACCCCTAAGGGTGGTTGTGACCACACTGCTCTATTAAGGGTCATCTATTTTTCTCTTTACAATTCCTCACTTGTTGACTTCATTAGTTCATAAGGGTTCAATTACCATCTGTGTAGGTAACTGGGCAGCTAGGCCAGTTACCTACACCAGATAGAGCCCTAGGTCTAGAGTCAGGTACACCTGAGTTCAAAACAAACCTAAGCCACTACCTAGCTGTGTGACGTTGACGAGTCACTTAACCCTATCTGCCTCATTTTCCTCATCTGTAAAATCAGCTGGAGAAGAAAATGGCAAACTATTCCGATATCTTAGCCAAGAAAATCCCAAATAGGGTTAGTCATGAAGGGTCAGAAATGACTGAAACAACTCAACAACAACAAATATAGGTAATTCCCAAATTAATCTATCCCGCCCCAGTATCTCCTAAGTTCTAGTCACCTATCTCCAACTGCCCACTGGGCATTCTGAACCAGATGTCCCATAGACAACTCAAATTCAAGTGGCACAAAATAGAATTCAAAGAAACACAGGATCATATATTTAAAGCTGAAAAGCTTCAAAGTAAATTATTTTTAACCTCATTTTACAGATGAAGAAATTGCTCTATGGAAGGTAAGTGGCATGCTCAGGAGCACATAGCTAGTAAAAATATGAGGTTGGATCTGAACTCAAGTCCTCCTCAATTCAAGTCCATCATTCTATCCACTATATCACATTATGTTTCCTCACAAAACCATCCCTCTATTTGCTGAATTCTTAGAGCGAGAAGGTAGTCTCAGACTGGGCACTGTCCTTGACTCTTCTAATTGCTCTTCTAATTGCTCTTCTAATCCTTCGTATCCAATCATTTGCCAAATCTTGTTCATTCTCATCCCACAATCTCTCATAGCCATCCTCTTCTCTCTCCTCTCATGCCCACGTCCCTAATCCTGAACCTCTCTCTCACCTGGTCTGTCCTAGCAACCTTCTAAATGGCCTCCTTCCTCAAGTCTTTTTTTTCCACTCTAATCCATCCTCTACACAGCAACTAAAATGATTGTCTTAAAGCACACCATTGACTATGTCACTCCCCTATTCTAGTCTCTGACTTTAATGGCTCCCTATTGCCTGTAGGAAATGGAAATGCCCATTTGTCTTTGAAAGCCCTTTGCACGCCCTGGCTCCAGTCTCCCCATTACTACACTCTGTAGTACAGTCAAACTAGCCTTTGTGCTGTTTCTCACATCCAACATTCCACCCCCATGCCTTTCAACTGGATATCCCCATGCCTGGAATGTGTGCCCTCATCACCTCTGGCTTTTAAACCTCTTGTTTCTTTCAATGCTCAGCTAAACAACAGGTTCTGCTTGAAGTTTTCCTGATTCCCCAGCTCACAGTGCCTTTCCTATAAAATTATATTATCTATGTTTGTAAACGTTTTATGGTATGTCTTTGCCAATAAAGACATATTGTCAATAAAGCTCCCTTTGGGAGCTGGAATGGTTTCATTTTTATCTTTGTATTTCTACTACAAACCAGTGCCTAGCACATACTAAGGATCTGATAAGTGCTTGCTGATTGTTTTTAGGGGTATATTTTCTCTGCAAAATCCCTAATTTCCCCCCAAGACAAATTTTCTGGGGTAAATCTTAAGAGTCATTTCTATTCTTCGGTGTAAAAGATTGAAACCTATGACTGTTCTTTGATAAAATAAAACGGATAATTTAAGAGCTTAACTGCAACAAATTTAATTTGGGAAGAAGAAAGTAAATTAAATCATTATCTTGGACAATTTTTAACACTATAGGAAACTGAATCTAGGCTAAAATGTAAACAATATGGTTTTGAATTGTAAAGTCATTAGTCTATTAAAAATCAATAAATTAAGTTAAAGTTAACTTTAAAATGTTAAACTACAAAGCCCTCAAATATTCTCTATCCCAAAGAGGCAGTAAGGAAGTAAAGGAAGGAAGAGTAAGGAAGCAAAGCACCCAAAACTCACAATTACCAGTTCACATAGTAATAAACAGAATTTTTGGTAACAGTAAATAACAGAAGAGAAATTCTGTTACTAAAGGTGATAGATACACATAAGCATAATTAGTTACACAGATGTGGTTTTCTATTTCTGGGATACTTCTAAGACAAAATAGCTGGTACACATCCTCTGAGAGGATAACTTCTTTCAAACAGAGCAACAATTCTGCAAACCTCTTGACATCATCGACCAACTGCTTGATGTACTTTGGATGAATAATGGAGCTGTTACAGCAGTTTGGATTGGAATTTATGTGGCACAAAGAGCTGCTCTTGGTGCAGTGCACCATTCTCCAATTTCCAGAATTAGGAAAAGAAAAAAGATTTCATAGAGAAAATCAGGCAAATGATAAACCACACTTGTTGCTTCCTCCATTCTTCCACAACATCTCAATTGTTACAGTGCTTCTGAAGTCCATTAAGTAAAGGTTTGAATGGTAATGGAAAACAAAAATCCTTTAGGAAAAGAGACAATTATTTTTTCAATTTATTAATTTGTATGTTTTTAGTTTTCGACATTACTTCCATAAGTTTTAAATTTTCTCCCTTGCCCTCCCCAAGACCTATATGTGCTATATGATATAGTTCTACACATACATTCCTATTAAACACATTTTCACATTAGTCATGTTGCATATAGAAATTATAACAAATGGGAGAGACCATACATAAGAAAGAAAAAACAAAACAAAAAAGAAAAGTCTGCTTTGCTCTGCATTCTGACTCTTTCTGTGGACACACACACACACACACACACATATATATATATATATATATATATACATATATATATATGATATACTTCTCTCTGTGAATATAGATGGCATTTACCATCATTAGTCCTTTGTAACTGTTTTAGGTGCTTGCATTTCTGAGAAGGACTAATTCTATCAAAACCAGTCATAGCACACTAAAGAGAAGACAATTATTAAGTACATGGGAACATGCTATTAAGTGTCCATCACTTTATTTCTGAGAATGAGAAAACATTTTGGAAGAAGGCATGGTTGTACTTCAGGGCAGCACCTTAAGTCTTGATGATGATCTTTAAAATAATGCTATTTTTTCCATAACATTTGTGAGTACTCAACCTCTTTAAATTGTTCTTGAACATTTTTACCTTTAGCCTATATAACTTTGTGGACTAGAAAGTTTTCTAAGTATATCTAGAGTAAAATGTATCTCTTATCTTAAAGTTTACCTCCTTTTCAAGCTCAGGAATGCCCTTAAATCTATACTGGTGAGTATATCTATGTTCACCAAACATTGCTCAAATAATGAATTTATCACATTCCTCCCTTTAGACTTCATCTTTCCAAAATGAAGAATCCTTATTTTGGATCTGTGTTCTAAAATGATAAGGATGTAAATTTGTTCCAGTGAAATTTGTCTGAATTTTTCAGGAATGTTAATTTGCTTAACTTTATAAAAACTGATAAAATCACATTAGCCATCAAAATCACTGTTAATGCCCACAGTTAGAGCTCCTAGGATCACATTCTCAGAAATCCTTACAGGGAAGACAGAAATACCCCTAAAGAGAACAAAGATGAGAAAAACAAGTAGAACTGGACCAAGTAAATAGAAAAGAGATTTATGCTAGAGATAACACGTTTAAGGGTGTTAAGGGACTGATGTATACAAGATGTCTGAAAAAGATACCAAAAATATGAAAAAAAATCTCAAACTTTATGACTACTCAAAAAAAGACAATTAAGAGTACAATAATAAGCAGTAGATCTCTATGCAAACTCTCCTTTGTGTAGAAAATCTTTCCAGTCATCTCTACTTGAATCAAAGCCATTGCATCACTGGCAATTCTTCTCCCACAAAACCTTGGATTCTAGAGCTATGATGGCAAGTTCTACATCAGTTCAGCCATCTTCTGGCCATTTCCAAACTAGAAACACTCAAACCCCACTCTCATCTCCTTTATGGGTTGGCTTCCCCCAATAAAATTTAAACTCCTTGGGCGCAGGATTGCCTACTTGTCTGTATTTTTATCTCCAGCATTTGGCACAGTTTCAAGCAAGAAAATTTTATCAAGTTTTACCACTAACTCTTTCATCAAAATCATTCAAGTTCCCTGAAAGAAAATAGCCCTACTAAAGGACTTCTAGACAATAAATATTGGGGCAAGGATTAAAAGTGGGAAAGGTATGCTTATGAAAAATATTTCCTACTCTAATGAAGATACAACAGAATCCAAATTGAAAAAGGAATTGGACCTAATTTTCTTTCCTTTACCCTATGTATCAATTGCGAAATCTTGTTCCTATCACATCTCTATGGCCTAACCTGCCCTTCTCACCACTTTAGCTCAAATTCTCATCACCTCTCACCTCCTCTTTGGTTTTCCTGACTCAAGTCTCTCCTCACTCTACTCCCATCTTCCAAACAGACACCAAAGTGATTTTCCTAAAGCTCAGGTTTAACCATATAACTTCTCTACTCCAAGTCAAGCTAGGCTTCTGACTACTGCTCAAACAACACTTCATTTCTGGTGCTATTGCACTGGCTGCCCCTTCTGTAAAACATTCTCCCTCCTTACCTCAACCTCTTGGAACCCCTGCTTTCTTTCAAAGTTCTGTTGAAGTGCCACCTTCTATATGAGGTCTTTCCTGATACCCTCAGATGGTAGCACTCTCCTTGAAACTACCTTGGATTCATTTTGTCGCTATCTTGTAAATGCTCCTATATGTAAAAGTTCTCACACCACTAAAATAGGATATCCTTGAAGGCAAGGACCATTTCACTTTTCTCTATCTCCTGGGTTTAGGACAATGGCTGGCACATAGCAGGACTCACTGCTCAGGGTCACACAGGAAGTTAGTAATGTCAGATATGGTATGATGCAATCCAGCTCTCTCCTGGCACCTAGCCTTAAAAGAAACTAAGAGACTGAAAAACTTGGGACTTGATATACTTTCCTATGTGAATATTCACCAGAGCAGTTTCTTAACTGAAAATTGAATTTCCACAGTACTTTACAATTATAAAAAACATTTCCACATTAAACTGGTACATAATT
>NW_027185893.1:0-14016 GCF_028583685.1 Petaurus breviceps papuanus
CCCCAGTGGGGGTGGGTGGCAGGGGGGGAAGGGAATGAATCTGGAATTGAAAGTTTTAAAATCAAATATTCAAATATATGTATATATATGGGTGTGTGTGTATATATATATATATATATATATACTATTATTAATACCATCTTACATGTTATTAAGAAAAAAAAAAGATATACAGGCACTGAGGCATAGAGATCCACTGGAAAAGTTGAAAGGGGTATGGGAGAAAATATGGGAGAGAGCAGATCAGAGGTGGGGATATCCTGTGGGACTGCTGTTTTGGGGGGATGGGTGGGGGAAAAACGGTGAGAAAATTGAAAATTTGTAACTCAAAATCTGGCGGAAACGAACGATGTAAATCAGAAGTTAATAAAGCATTTAAAAATAAAAAAAAAAGAGTGAATAAAGATGAAGAGAAAATACTCCATGTATCATCATAACAGTTCTAAACTGACCTGTTTAACAAACTCAACTTGGGGGAAAAAAATTGGAAATCCTAACATTGAGAGCTAGAAATGGACCTTAGAAATCCAGTCCAACAACATTATTTTGGACCTGCTAAGGTCATATAAGTAGTAAGCAGCAGAGGCAGTATTTGAATGCAGCTCCTCTAAATCCAAATGCATTATTTCCATTATTCCTGTGGTAAAAGTAAAGATATTGATTCAGCTTATTGGCATTTCTTAGTGAAGTTTAACTGAAGCAGAGTGCTTCCCACTAGGATTCCAAAAGAACCCAGAGATGGCCTCCAGCCAGTAAATATTTAATCTCTTTGCAAAGTGAAGAGATGGTTCATCCAAGGGTAAGAGGTAGTACTTCATTCATTTGGAAAACATCGCACTTCACATTTAGTCAGATGTTTATTAGGCAGCCTTCTTTTTGCAGCACAGTGCTAGTTTCTGGAGATGCAGAAATTTAAAAGCCAAGTATCCTTGCCTTTAAGAAGCTTACATTTTATTAGGATAGGTATAGAAATAAATATAGTAAGAGTTGGGTGTGATTGGGGCAAAAGAGAGTTCCAAATGCTTTAGGAAAATTTGAGGGGAGAAAAAAATACCTTTAATTTGGGGGTGGGATAAGGGGGAGGTCAGTGAAGGCTTTCATAGAAAAAAAAAACCTGACCTGAGACATGAGGAAAAGAGGGATTCTGAAAGGATTCTAGACATGGGGAGGCACTGAATAGAGGCGTATACATAGGGTACTGAATTTGGAGGGGTACCTAGTGCACTTTGGCTATAATGAAGCAGGGGAGTGATGTAAATAAGACTGAGAAGATAGGTTGGATCCAGGTTGTGAATAACCTTATATACTAGTGTAATAAGTTTACTTGAAGGAGAATAATAGAAGATTATGGGTAGCATCATTTTACAAGACAGCAGAAAGCAGTGGAACAACTTTGGAGCCAGTCAGACTACATATTCAGTTGCCAAGATCTTGTCACTTCTGTTTCTGTGGTGTCTCTACATCAGTACCCTTCTTTCCACCCATTTCTTCTCTGTAGTTGAAAGTCTTAATTCCTCTCACCCAGAGTATTGCAATAACCTTCTGATTAGTCTTCTTGCCCCAAGTCTCTCCCCTTTCCAATTTGTCCTCCACATGACCACCAAATTTATATGCCTGAAGCAGAGGTTTGGCCATGTTATTCTCTTTTCCACAATGCTCCAGTGGTTTCCTGTTACCTCTAGGACTACTTATTTGTCATTTAAAAATGACAAAATCTGGTGTCAGTCTATCCTCCTAGGTCTATCATACATTGCCCTGTCGGGAACTCTACCTTCCAGCCAAATTGACCTACTTGCTCTTCCCTGTTCATGACTCCCCATCTCTGGTCTCCATGTTTTTGAACAAGTGGTTACCAAGGTCTGAAGTACACTCCCTCCTCATTTCTGCTCCTTAGAATCCATAGCCTCCTCTAAGACTCTTCTGAAGTACCACCTCTTACATAGGCCTAATTTGATAAATCCAGTTGCTAGTGTGTGTCCCATATTCCTCATACCACCCTTCTGTCCCAGTTAATTTTATTTTGTATGCTTTTCCCCCCTTTGGAGGTCAGGGAGTATTTTATTTTTATCTTTGTATCCCCAGCACTTAGATTAATGCCTAGTATATAATAGGTACTTAATAAATGATTATTGAATTGAATGCCAACCACTTAATGAATTAAAGACCAATCTGCAGAGAGTTCAGAAGTCAGATATCCTGAAAATATTTGTAGAGAAAATTGGAAGGATGATAAACCCTTAAAGAAAAAGATGGGAGAAACAGAACCAGTGTAGATTGTATTAGGTATCCATTTGAGATCCTTTCCAACTTTGAAAATAGATGATAGTGCTACTGAGTCTATTCTTCTTAGCAGTGATAAAGGTTCTACTATCTTAGTACCAGAAGTATAACTGCAGGAGATGGTAATGGATCTTAAGAAGGTGAAGTTTGGAAACATTAGCTTGAACTTGCCAAAACATAGAATAAATCTTTGCTTCTGGTAACCCAGTTTTGGTTACTCAGGGATTCGTTTTTAATACCTTTCAAAGGTGGGAATATTTTTCCAAAAGAACGGAAAATGTAATCATGGATATATCACTACTACTAAAAAACAAGTTACTGAGATGTCATCAGTGACTACTAATTCATGTTTTTCTAGCGATTCGGGACTTTACCATATGAGGCATGGTTTTTAAAAGGATAAACAGGATAAAAAGTCACATTAACTATGTAATCACTCTGGGCCCTGATCCTAGGCCATTCAGTAGGATGTGGCAATTGGGAGATGTACATGGTATCACTCAAGACAGCATCCTGGGGTTACATGACCCGCTGCTCCTTCCTCTTCTCTCAGTTGTGAATTTTATATCCCAGTGAAAGGCCTGGAATTTCCTTGTCTGAGGAGTAGGTATAAACCCCAGTTTAATAGCCATACTCTTCTCATGGTAATCCTATACAGAATGTTCTAAAAAGGGAGTAGAAGCATGAGATGTATAGATTATGGAAGGAAGAAGGAGGAACCAACCTTGATACATAATATTATATACCAAGTTAGATGAAATAGGAGGTAGCCATAGTGTACTTAGAATATCAGCTATAGGGAGAGCTAAAAATTGGCAAGACAAAGTCTAAGAAAGAAACCAGCAGCAACCCAAAATACCTATGGCCTCAGATGTCCATATGGAAATGCACAAAGTATAGGAAACAAGCAAGGTGACTCAATATCCTAATGTATCCTATCCTATCCTAATGTGGTAGACAGCACTTGAGTGACAGTAGAGGCAGAAACAAGTAATTTTGTTTTTGGAGTTAACTAGAGAACACATAGACAAAATGAAGAAATAGATGAAAAGTTGGGGGAACATCATCCTTGGCATGGAGGTTGGATAAACAACTAGTGATGGAGGTCTTAAAAGCAGGGCAGCTGGTTAATTTCTTGGCTTTCCTACATATGATAGTGTAACACTTCAAAAGGTATAGGAACCAAGTAGAAAAATTGCTGTTCTAGACCCAATTCCAGTGAACAAGAAAGTAATGACAGGGGAAACTTGGGAGATTGTGACCATTCTCTTATAGTGTGAGGTACTTCATGTTTTTAGAGAGCAGATTTCAGAGGGTTCAGAGAAAAAAATAGATTTCCATGGAATAAAATTTTATGAAGGAGGATAGCCTATATATGGGAAACCCTTAGAAAATTTAGTTCTGAAGACATGAAACAATTCCAATGATGGAAGAAATGGTGGAGTTATCTTAAGAGACTGATCTGTGGATGCCTTAAGAAGTTGTGAGCCAGTTTATGTTTTGAAAAAATAAACACGAGAATCTTTGCAGTAAGGTAAAGGATTAAGACATATAAAGAGTTCATTCAAATTTATAAGAACAGCTATGCCTTGGTAATTAAATGGCCAAAGGATATGAATGTGCAGTTTTCAAAGGTTTAAAAAAAAATCTAAGCCATCAACAACTATAAAAATGCTCTAAGTCACTAATAATTAGAGAAACATAAAATATAAAGGAACTCTGAGAATTAACCTCACAGCCATAAGATTGGCAAAGAGGTCTCTGGAATTCCAGTAACTCTTTGAAAACTAAGTGAGTGTCTATCAAAGAGGATTGGCTGAACAAATCATCATACATGTAAGGATTATTATTGTGCCATAAGAAGTGATGAAAAGGATCATTTCATAGAAACCTGGGAAGATGTGTATGAACTGATGCAAAGTGAAATAAGCAGAATCAATGTGAGCAATGGATAGAGACTTAACTTAGAAACTGACTTAAGAATTTTTGTCAATGCAATGTCTAACCTTAGTTCTGATTCTAGAGTACATATGATGATGGATGCTACCCACCTCTTGACAAACAATAGATTCAAGATTCAGAATAAGCTGTACAGTTTTGGATATGTTCAGTGTAGGAATTTGTTTTGCTTGACTGTAAGTATGACAAATGTTTTTTTTTTCTTTTGGGGGAAGTAGGAGGGAGCTAGGGGGTGGGTTAGATATAGGATAGCTTAAAAAAAAAAGAGGAACAGTGAAACATTTTTAAAAATGCACAGGACAGTCGGCCAGAAATAATCATAGTAAACTTTGAAAATGGAAATTATAATATTTAAAAAGAAAGTCAAGCTGTACATAATAGTCAGTTTCATGTGCAATCCTCTTTTTCTTTTATACTTTGTATATGGAAATGTTAATTTTATTTGGTATTTGTAAAGTTCAGAATGAAGGAATTTTTAAAAAGAAAATGATATGTAAGAGTTGGATGTAAATGCAGTTGATGGAAATGGAACAAAAACATGACATAGTCCTGTAAGAATATTATCAAGAGTGCTAAGGCTCAAAATCTGTTGAGGATGATGGGAAAGCTAAAAAACAAAACCAAAAAGGGATGTGTGTGTTTGTTGCCATAATAAGGGATAGGAGAGGATTAAGGTAGGGAAAGGAGAGTGTGGGTGATACTAGATAATTGATGAATGAGAGAAGATACAACTATTCTTTTCTTCTCTGAGGGAAATAATCTTTGGATTGGAAAAAAACAGAACAAAACTGACTCTTAGGAAGTCAATATCTAAGATAAATAGTGATATAGTAATATTAGCTGCCATTGATGAAGTCAAGACCCCAAGAGCAGATAACTGCATTTTAAGGTACTGAAACCACCAATAGAAATGATTGTTGAGGTGCTGTTGGGATGTTTGAAAGCTCATAGAGAATGGGAGAAGTATCACAGGTTTGGAACATTTACCATTTTCTACGTTTTAAAAAAAGGGAAGAGTGGAGTTTGTAAGCTTATAAAGTTAGTGAGATTGATTTTAGTACCTATCAGTTAAAAAAATTTTTTTTGGATAAATTTTTTATATCACCAGAATTTCTCCTAGTATTAAAATTTTTTTTTAAGAAAAAAAAAGAGACAAAAAAAAATCAGTAAAACTGATCAATTCACCAAAAATTATGAAACTATGTACAGTGTTTTACACCCACTGATCTCTCACTTTTGCAGAAGAATTAAGTTGGTTGTCATTTCTCATATTTTGTCTTTGGTATGCTTGTTTTTTGTGGTTTTGCAGCATTCATTTTTAAATTTTTTGGTTATTTCCATTTAAATTGTAGTGATTGTGTATATTTTTAATTGGCTCTATTTACTTGAGTCAGCATCAGATCATTCAAGTCTTTCCATGGGTCTCTGTATTGATCATATTCCTCATTTCTTACAGCATGGTAATATTCCATTGCATTCATTTCCACAGTTTACCAGTTCTAATCTATGGGCAATCAATCTACTATGTTTATTCTTGCTACTACACAAAGTGCTGCTATAAATGTTCCATATAATACTGAAAAGTACATATATTCTTGAGCAGTCCTATTTAGAAGATGCCATAAGTCTTTTAGCTCTTTTTTTCCCAACAATTTCTTCAATTTTATAATTTCTCTTTTGTTTACCCTTGTATTAGATTGGTCAAAAGTTGAATGAGTGATGGTAAAGGCTCTTACAGTTGTTGGATTACTGTTTATGTTTTCTTGTAATAAATTTCATTTTTCCTTGATCAGTTTAGATGCTAAAGGTATTCTGGAAGTATTTTCCTAAAAGTAAATGCTAAAGACATCCTGGAGCATATTGATATTGGATTTTTGTCTGTGGCTTCTTTCAGCAAAATGTAATTAACATGTTCATGTCTTTGTTGTAAGTTGTTTTTGTTTTATCCGATAGCATGATTGTAACTCCTCCTTTTTTTTTTTTTTAATTTATCTGATGCAACTGTATTTTGTTCCTGTTCCTCAACTTTATTCTGTGAACATCTTTGCTTTTTAGGTGTGTTTCTTGTAGGCATTGTATTGTAGAGTTTTGCTGTCTCATCCAATCTTTCTTTTTTGAATTAATTCATTCACTTTTAAAATTATGACTTAGATTTAAGTTCTTTTTTCTTTTTAAAGACTATATGTGGTATTCATTATTTTTGCTTAATTTACTCCAAGACAACCCTTTTCCCATAGGCTCTTTTCACCTCATCTTCAAGCTCTTCCTGTCCCTTTTGTCACCCATTTTCTTACCTTTGGAGTTTTACTTAATAATTCTTTTTTCTTCCTTTTACATAGTTATCTAATTCCCCCCTTCCTTTTTCTTTGAAAAAAAAATCAACTATTGATTTTATATTTTATATTTGATTTCACTCTGTATTCTGTAACTGCCTATATGTTTCTTTGTCTCAGTTAAGTTTAGAAGTTCATGAGTTCAGTTCAGATTTTCTTAGCTAGGTTTACAAGTTTTAGTTTCCTTGTAGATCATTTTAATGGAAAGAAAACTGTTATCTCTGTACCACTAGCTGCCTTCGTTTAATGAGAAGAAATCTGTTATATATCATTAGTTATTCTTGCAGGTGGACTTAAGTCAATTAGAATTTCCTACATGGAAGGAGGGATTGTTGCTAGCCTGCATTCCTGATTTCGGGCTAATCATATTGTCCTCCTTTCCTGTGATGCTTCTGACCTTGTAACCAGTCATATTGTTTTTTATCAATGTTGCTTCCTGTTCTCTGTTCTCTTGTACTTCCTAAAACTACATGAAGAAGAGTAAACCCCCCTTATGTGGGTTTTTTGGCTAGCTGAGGAGCCGAGAGGCCTCTTTTATTGGTAACTGCTAGTCTTACCAATAAGTTGAACATTCTTAGAACTTTGTGCCTTATTTTGCCTTAGTTTCAATTGCAAAAATTGGTGACCACGAAGGGATTGGGGTTGGGAGGCTTGTCCCTGGAGCAAGCTTTTGGGGGCCCTCTTCAGAGTGCTCAGGTGGAATTTTCCTAATGGGGGGGAGAGTCTTCTTAGAGGAGGATTGCACTAGACTCCTGACTCTCCCTTTAGTCCCACTCTTCCAATCCAAGGTAAGCCCCCACACTGTTGGGGAAATTCTAACTTTGTTAGTGTCTTGTCTATGTTTAAGTGTGACTGATTGGCAGTAATTGGCCATAGAATACCCAGGAAATCCCCCAAGGTATCAATTCCTCTGTAGGGAAGTCATTATGGAGTGCTTGGAGAACTTTTTCCTTCAAGGGAGGCTCCTGGTTCACGTTGGGAGGGACACTGAACCCTTGGAGGAATATTTCCTCCTTCAAGGGCTGGGTGCCTGGTGCAAACCAGGAGGGATAATAAGGTACACTTCCTATTTAAGAAGGGGTTGAGGAAGCCTGGAAACGGAATCTTCCTAGGCAGAAAAAGGGAGTGACTAAACTTATAGAAAAATTAGTTTATTCTCTCTCTCTTTCTATATGTATGTATATGTATGTGTGTGTGTGTGTGTGTGTATCTGTGTCTCAAAATCTGACCTAAAAAGGGGTCTTTCCTCTGTGTGAACTGATTTTATTTAGTATCTTTGTATTTGTTTTGTAGTCTTATCCATTTTGTAAGTCAAAGTAACTTTTTCCTGGGGCCTGGTCAACCGAACACTATTGTCTTCAGAAAAAAAAAAGGTTTCTCTCTTTTAATTCTGGCCAAGTTAGAATGCAGAAAAGAGACAAAAACAGATAAGAGAGGATTTTTTGTTCCCGGTGTAGAAATTTATGGCATCGTAAACTAATTCAAGACTAAATTTATAACTTAAATATAATTTTTCTGCTGTGAATTTCCAAAATGTGATTTGAATATTTTTATAAATGCTAAAATGTTGTAGTGAGTTTTGAGGTAACTCTTCTACAGAATTTGTTTTTAAAGACAAACAAGAATAGGACTGTGAAAGTTACAGGGAAGTAACACAGATCTTTTATCATTCTTTGTCTGGAAAGTGACAAATTTATTCTTTTAGTGTAGGGGGAAGATAATTTCACTGATTACCAAAAAGGGAAGGGAAGCCAGTTATCAGTGAAACTTCAAAGTAAAAAAAATTCCAGTCTTAAGATTTGTTCTTTAAGGGGTAAATGTATAATAACTTAAGAGCTGGATATGTTAGTCTGGAGATTTAGTACTTAGCCAGTGTTTTGTGTTTTCCCCCCTCTGGTTTTTGAGTGCACTATCCTATATTTACTATGTGGAATTCCGGAATGTAATTATTTTCTTAATTCCTAATGATTGGTTTTTATACTAGCATGACTTTAAAGCTTAAAAAAAAAAGAACGTTGCATGATTTGTTTTTTGGAAAGCCTGGTAAACTTTTATTACTAAATAACTTATTGCATCAACATGAGTGTAGTAATAGCTGTATTCAGCCCTAAAGCTATGATTAGTGAAACTTTGCTCTTTGAAGTGAAAGCTCATGGGATTGTAATCTGATATTGTTTGGAGTTTTGAATTCAGGCATAATTATTTGAATGATCATTAAGTCAGTAATCCACCATTTGAAGGAAATGCTATTAGTGAGTGCCACTGCTCAAGGGAGTCCAGCCTGAGAACTACTACTGGTGAATGTCTGGGAAAGGTTGAGGGGATGACGTTGGCATGGACCAAGGTAGGATCCTCCTGACTTCGTTTCTCCATTGTGCTATTTTCTTCCCCAACATGAATGTTTTCCACCTGGTTAATCCTGAGCCTGGCTGTGATGACTAGTGAATGATGTAGAATTTGCTACATGATTGACTATTCCAAGTAATAAATGTGACTCTTGAACTAGGTTTGCTTTATCCTATTTATACATATGTTGAGTCATTCTGTGCCCTTCGGCTTTTGTCTAGAGGACCATTTTTGATATTGTTATAATCACGTCCCTGTTTCTTCCTTTTGTAGCAAATTTCTCTAACCAAGGCAGGTAAAACTGTAATTTTTCCAATATATTGTTGTCTTTGCAGATGTTGTTTTTTGGAGGGGGGAAGGCAAGGCAATTGGAGTTAAGTGACTTTCTCAGGGTCACACAGCTAGTAAGAGTGTCAAGTGTCTGAGGCCAGGTTTAAACTTAGGTCCTCCTGACTCCAGGGCTGTTGCTCTGTTCACTGCACTACCTGGCTGCTCCATAAGTTTTTCAATATAATGAATCTTGTTCTTGTTATACTCCAGCAACTCTGAGTTACAATGTAAGTAGGATACAAGTAAGAAAGAGCTTACTATTTTCAGTCTGAATTAGTAGGCAGTTTCATAGCCTAAGCAGCTAAGTAAATGAGTTTTTGGACTTCCTAATAATTATATTTTCGTGTATAAGATTAGATCCTTGAAATATTTTATTCTTTCAGGATGATATGGGGATACCATTCTCCTAAGGGGGGAGTTAAGACAAAGATGCATAAATTTTTTAAAGACAAATATAAAAATTTTCTAACTAAACGAATTTATTATTTAAATAAGTATTAAAAAAGTATTAAATTTATATATATGATTGACTTCCAAATGTTTCTAATAAGAAATACAGGCCTTTGAAAGAAGTTCCAAAATTAGATCAAGGATTATACGTAAAAAATTTCATTAACCAGATTTAGAAGGTTGTGCTAAATTGTATTGCGTCCAAGTCACTTGCAGATATTCTGAAATCTGTCAGTAACAAGACTCAATACAGGGACGGCTAGGTGGCGCAGTGAGTAGAGCACCAGTCCTGGAGTCAGGAGGACCTGAGTTCAAATCCAGCCTCATTCACGTAACACAAAAACTAGCCATGTCACTTAACTAGTCACTTAACCCCAATTGCCCTCCAAAAAAAAGCAAAACAAAACAAGACTCAATACAGTTCTCTTTGACTTGGAGCCAGAGATCTTCAAGAACTCCTTCAGAGTTGCCCTGAGAATGAGACCTATTCCAGAATGTCTAAAAGAAGATGCTTCCAGGAACTAAATGACTAATATGTTGATTAAACTGGATATTGGGAGTGGATTAATAAAATACAAGGAAATCTGATGTTTGTTAATTTTAATGATTATTATTGTATTCCTTTGACTTTTTTTGTTTCACAGTACCTATGTTTGCTGAGTTTTTTTGGTTACCTTGGTGATCTGCAAATCTCACCTTTAAAATTAGTCCATGGTTTTAGATAGTCTTACTATGGCTTGTGCTATGCTTAATCAGTCTTCTTGTTCTTACCTTAACCAGTCAGGAGAAAATGTTATTAGCCTTCATAAAATTCACCAAATTATAGCAGACATACAGCTACCCATTCCAGGTGACCCTGGCATAATCCCACCTATTTGTTCATGTGCTACAGAGAAACTCCCTCTTCTCCACTCTTGGTAAATGGACCCTTATTTTCCCTCTGTCTTATTATTCTTTTTAGACTTTACATTAGTTGGCTGTGTTAAGCCTGTTCTGAACTTGCACCAGAAAAAATGTTAGTGTGCACTACTGATAATGGCTGTGTTAAAAATCTTAAAAAATTAGGGTATAGATAAAGTGATCCATGGAAGACAGGTCTCCTTTGATCAAAGCAGGGAGTTGAGAAAATCAACTATTGATTTTATATTTGATTCCATTCTGTAACTGCCTAAGCTATGTTTCTTTGTTTGTATTCCTTTAGAAGTTCATGAGTTCAGAAGTTCAGTTTTCTTCTATGAGTTAAATTTAAGAGTTGATTTTTCTTATCACTTTAATGGAAAGAAAATTGTTATCTCTGTACCATTAGTTATTCATGCAGGTGGACTAAGTCAATCAAGGTTTCCTACATGGGAGGAGAGGGGTTAGTGCTAGTCCACCTTTCTGATTTCAGGCTAATCACATTGTCCTCCATTCCTGTGATGCTTCTGATTTTGTAACCAATCATTGTTTTCTATCTACGATGCTTCCTGTTCTTTATTCACTTGTACTTCATAAAACTATATGAAGGATAGTAAGTGCCACATCATGGTTTTTTGACTAGATGAGGAGCTGAGAGACCCCATTTATTGGTAATTGCTAGCTTTACCAATAAGTTGAATATGCTTAGAACTTTGTGCCTCAGTTTACCTTAATTTCAGTCATGACACACTCGTATTTAAGTAAAGTAAAATACCCCTTCTCTTCTCTTGTAAACTTTAGTTTTTAATTTTCTCTGCCTTTTTATTAAAAAGACTTTAAAATCATTAATTCTCCTTTTTTTGGTTATTCTAAACTTGTATTATTTGATTCATCTTCCATCTACATATTTATGCCTTCTTTAGTTTCCGTCTTCCTCATGTAATTAAAGCTTCTAAAAAAAACTATTTTGGGTTCCCTTCACTAGACAATTTCTATGTTACTGCTTTGTAGATCTTGCCTCCTTTTCCCTCATTTCTATTGTACTTAGTATTATTGTACATTACTATTGTACCTTCTTAGAGATTACTTCCTATTGGTGACAGAGAAATAGAAGGAAGCATTGTCCCATGGTACACATTTTTCTTGTGTCCCTGATTGAGTGATACATTCCTTGCACTCACCTTGATCTTTCCCATTTGTTCTGAAGACTGTTGTCTGAACCCATGCCTTCTGTTTGTTGGAGCATTGCTTGCCTTATTTCTGAGAAGGTATACTGCCTTTGGATAGGAACCCTCTCTCTTAGAGGTAGCGCTCTCTTGGAACCATATTCCTGCAGATTATATCCATTAAAAGGTCTATATGTCCTTTTACAGATCTCTTCAGCTGTGGGAATGTTCTTTAGAGCAACCTCCTCATCCATTGAGATTTTCCCTTTTCTTTCCTCTTTAATTCCCTTCTTTGCCACCTTACCCAGTGCTTAGCAGAGTGCCTGGCATATAGTAGGCTCTTAATAAATGTTTATTGATTGATTCTTATGTAGGCTGAGAGAATGGAGTTACTTTCTATCACACATTCCCCTTTTTCTTTTTTATCCCCTTTTATGTGCCCTCCCATTCTGTAGTTTATTCTCTCACAAACACACAAAATTGATTCATTTTTAGGCAGGATGTTAATGAAGTTTTAGTCTCTGTTGCTTTAGATCCATTTCTCTATTGTTACCTCTGCCTGGTTTTGCTTTCATTTTTATCTACTTGCATACTTTTAGAAAGAAACCTTTTAATGGTTCCTCTTATTTTGTTGTTTTTTAATCCCATGGGGGTATCTTTAGCTTTCTGGTCATCCCCACTCCCCCCCCCTTTTTTTTTTTTTGGTTAATTTATTTAATTATTTGTGTATTCTTTGGTGTTTATTCGCTGTTGTCTGGGGGTGATTACAGAGCAAATGATCTGCTCCCTTTATTTTTTGGTTAACTTTTATTAATCCAATTAAACTATTTGCTAAGATAGTGACCCTTTAAGTAGAGACTTTTAACTGGCAACATGAAGGGAGTGGCCAGTGACCAGGGGTACTAAGTGAGAGATTTGATTGGTACATACCTACATACCTTTAGACTGACCCAAGAATCTAGTGTGGTTTTTGACAAGGGAAAGAATCAGTGGGTACTTGACCACAAACTGCCTTTAGGAGATGGGAGAAAATCCTGCAACTTGGCTAATACCCACATCTCTCCAGGTGCTTTAGTAGAAAGGTCCCTTCTCATGCTTCTCTTGCTTCTTGTATCTGAATGTCAAATTTTCTGTTCAACTCTGGTTTTTTCATCAAGAATGCTTGAAAGTGGGAGTAGAAGCACGACCTTCCCGTGGCTCCAGCTTCCACCCTCCCCAATCCATGTAAAAAGGGGACTCTAAACAAACTTTGGAGCTGCAGAACCCACAAAATGACACAGAGAAGCTAACCTCCCACTGAGGACAGCCCCGCAGGCCGGCAGTAATCGGCCAGCGCAGTGAGCCGAGCCCAGCCCCACCGAAGCTTTAGCCCCAGGGCGGGCCTGACCAGCCACCTGCCAGAGGAACTCCGGATCAGCAGCAGCTGTGGCCGTTTCCAGATTTATCAATACATAGATGCGAAGGACAAGGTGAGAGGCCAGTGCAATCTGGACTTTGGGACCCAGGAAGTGGGAGTGCGTGGCTTTTACCCCCGGAGCGAGAAACCGCTGAGACGCCAGCACAGCCTGCCAGCGCCATGTGGCGGCTTCAGCTCCTGGCCTGCAGAGTGTAGGGGGACCAAGCACCAGTCTGAGGGGTAATCGCTCTTGCTTTAACCTGCTTGGATCTGGATTGCAGTCTAGGGTGGAGGTCCTGGGGTGTGTGTCCAGCTTGCCAGAGCGTGTGGAGACCTCAGAGAGGGCACCCATCTAATACCTCTGGCAGCTGAGAAAACCCCAGCGTTTGGGACGAAAACTCCCCTGTCTGGCGGCAGAGTCCTACTGTGGCAAAAAGCCCAAAAGTCAAATCATTGAGTGGCAAAATGAGCAGGCAAAGGAAACAAAGCAGACAGAAGATTCCAACATTACACTCCTATTTTGGGGATAAGAAGGAGCAAGGCATGGAACAGGAGGAAATCAGTGAAGTCAGAACTCCTGCACCAAAAGCTTCAAAGGAAAATACAAGCTGGTTACAGGCCATAGAGGACCTTAAGAAGCAGATAAGAGAAGTGGAGGAAAAATTGGGAAGAGAAATGAGAACAATGCAAGAAAATTATGAAATGAGAGTCAACAGCCTGACTGAAGAAAATAATACCTTAAAAAACAGACTGACTCAAATGGCAAAGGAGGCTCAAAAAGGCAATGAGGAGAAGAATGCCTTAAAAAGTCGAATTTGCCAGATGGAAAAAGAATCTCAAAAGCTCACTGAGGAGAATC
>NW_027185894.1:0-10203 GCF_028583685.1 Petaurus breviceps papuanus
TCAAATCACCTGCATAGGATGGTGCTAGGTCTGGATTAAAAAAAAAACACATACACGACATACTATTTTATTTTATTCCTTCAAAAATGGAGAAACCAAGCTATGGAGGCAATGTTTTTGAGGAAGGTAAAGTAATCTAGAACACTCATGGTTGCAAGTCACTGTTGGTGAGGCCACCAGAATTCTGGGAAATGCAGTATGTGAGCAGGTATAGCTGTCAGAAACATGAAATAAAACCTACAGAGGCCAAAAGGTTTGGAATAAGGCTGTGGTCAGATGCATAGCTTTTGTGAATTTCCAGCAGAATGGAATCATACATCAAAATAGCAGCATACCCTTTCTCTGATGGGGTTGCTTTCCCAACAGCCTCTACCATTTCCCATCAATTTCTATTTCAGTTTTCAAAGTGAATAATAGCTTAACAGAAATAGCTGATGTTTATTTGTTGCATGGAACATTTGAGCTCTGTATCATTCTAGGCAATCTGATTCCCATTTTCAGAGTCTGAGGAACAAGGGGAAAAAACTTCCATCTGATCCTAAATGGCTCCCCGCCCCAATTGACACGCTTCAGTTCTTTCAAGTTTTTGCCAAATTAAATACCAAGAGAAGAAGACATGCACACAAAACTTAACAAATTAACATGTCTGGTGTACATATCCATGTATCCATGCACTCAATGCATGCATATAATATTTCATTGAAAATGTAAGATGTTCATATGTGTAAACATGTGTATCACATAAGTACAAATAATCTGTGTGCACATAAGTATACATTTACATACAACATACATGCACACAGATATATGTGCCATTGTAGTTTGCACTATCCTTCCATAAATCAAATCAACAAGCATTTATCTGGCACACCTCTTGAAGAAAGTTAAAAAAAAAGGAGCAGTCCTTGCCCTCAAGGAACTTGCAACCTAATGGGGGAGACAATGTTCAAATAATATGACCGAACAACATACATATGAAAAACTAGGAATAATTGAGACAAGGAAGACAGTAGAGTTTAGGAGGATCAGATGAGTTACTTATGGGAGGCACAGTTTTAGCTGAGACTTCAAGGAAGCCAGAGAAGTTAAGAGTTGGAGATGAGAAGGGAGAGAGTTCAGGAATGGGAGACATACAGTGATAATGATCTAAGTCAGCATAAAACGTTTGACCCCAAATGGCATGACATATATTTAAGTTGTTTTTTTGAACTGGTGGTGGGATCAGATTCAACTCCCCCCCCCCCAATAGTGCCTCAACCCCTGGAAAACTGAGGGAAATATCTCCTGCTGCTTTCTCTTGCCTCCTCTTGGTGAGTATGGCAGACATCAGGGTGTGGAGGAGACCCAGAAGGGGGAGCAGCTAGGAACTGTACATATCCTTGTAGAAGGAAAGGCAACAGGGACCCAGGGGTTGAGGATGCTCAATTGCTGGAACCCTGATGGGGTTAAATGACACACTACAAGTGCTGGGCTGGAGTCTGTTTCAAAGTGAAGTGAATGGTTTGTGCTTACAGTTCCCCATGCTGCTCGGTGTGCCCTCCTCTGCTACAACAGCTCCTTCACTGTGATCTTCACCAGGGAAATCAGAGCCCAGGAAAGCCTCTCCATGATTAAGGGTCAGATCTGGAGATGGAAGTGGAGAGGGAGGGAGAGTCCAAACAGGAAATTTTCCTTAAGGCAAGGTAAAGGGATAAAGGTTAAAAGGTACTCTTAGGCTAGACAGGCTAAAGGGAGGCTAGTTTTTGCATGTAGAGCCATTGTGATCAGGTAGGCCACAGTAGAATTAAACCAAATAAAGGCTGATGGGTCTCTCAGCCATCCCTTCTCTATCTACCCCTCCCACACACATTTCCTCTCTAACCAGTCATGTTTTCTGTACAAGAAGCCTTTGGCTCTCATAATGGACCCTACAAACAGGCCTTTCAGAACTGGAGTCCTAGGTGTTACTCTCTTGTTCTCTTTCTCCCAGGGGAATATGGACTACCCTAGAGGAGAGGGACGGAGCACCTGTGCAGATGAGGCTGACCTCTGACTTCACCTTAGAGTGATGCTCCTATTTTGTGTCAAACCCTGGAGTCCACTCCTGCCCCTCGGGGCTTGGAGTCCATGTTGTTTCCAACCTCCCTGTCTGTTCTGTCCTAGGCTGTTTGTGGTGAGCCAGCCTTAAGGAGAGCAACACTCAGATGGAGTTAAATCAGCCCTGCCCTTAGGCCGGCTAAGGAACTGGATACACACACACAGACAAATAGATACACACACCCCTCGAAGATGGCCTTGGGAGCTCCCTCCCTTCTCTGATGACTCTTTCTTCCCTCTTTTCTTGAATCTTTTTTTTTTCTCTCTCCTTTATGCCGCTCTTATGCCTTCCCGGCTCTTCGACTCTTCCTCCTTCCTCCTCCTTTCCTCCCCTTCTCTCCTCGCTCCCTCTCCCTCCCTATTGCAGGCTTGTCTCTGCCGCCACAACCGCCAAGGTGTTCTGGAGCCTAGAGGTGAGCTCCGCGGACCCGAGTTCCTGCTTGTAGCCCAAGAGGAAGGCAGACCTTGGGCGGGTGTCCGTCTCGCAGACTGGGCACAGGGAACAGCGGGGAAGGCAGGAGCTGGGACCGAGTTTCTGCCCTCGGCAAAGCGGGAAGAGTGGATAGCCGGAGCCTGAGCCGCAGCTGCAGCCGCCGTGAATGGACTCTGTGACTGGGTAGGAAGAGAGGCAAGGTGGACCAAGGAGTAGCCGAGCTTTGGGGCCGCTTCCCCTTGGGAACTCCTGGACCCCAGGGCTCTGCACTAGGAAGGACCCAGCTTCATGTGCCCTCTGTTCTGGCCACGCTTTGGACACCTGGCTAGGGTTCAAGGGCCGGCAGCGCCTCAGCTGGTCACTGTGGGGACCTCCAGGTTTGGGCCGCCAAGGGTCGGGGGGACGCCTCCTCGAGGAATGGATGAGGTTCTAGGGTTGCTGATTGCTTACCCACTACCCGTCTAGTTCCCTGCACTGCGCATAGCTCAGCACCGCTTGGTCCTGGACAGCTCGGTCAGGCTCCACACGCCCCTACACTGCTCCACCCGGGGGCTCGGTTCCACACGGCATGTCTCGGCTCTGCACGGCACGGCTTGGCATGGTTTGGCACGGCTCGGCATGGCCCGGCTCAGTCCAGTTCTGCCCCACCTTCCCCCCTCGCCAGGCTCCGCTCAGCTCTGCTCAACGGACTGGAAAGGGGGGAGGGGGGCGCTGCCTAGACAAATGGATGAGGCTCTGGGGTTGCTGATTGCTACCCACGCTCTGGCCCTACCCCTGCCTCCTTTCCCTTCCCTGCGATGCGCTGCTCACCTCCGCTGGGCTCGGTGGGTGCCCCACAGATCAGCCATCGCTTTGTGGCGAGGCGAGGGAGGACCGCCTGAGGGGAGTCCCGGCGTACGTCTCAGTTCTGCTCATCCATTCTCGGCTTTTCCACTCTTCCTTCTCCCTCCTTCTTGTCTTTTCTCCCCCTTCTCTTCTTGCTGTCTCTCCCTCCCTCCTCCCTTCCTCTTGCAGACTTGTCTCTGCTCGGGCCGAGCTCCCCATGGCCTCGTGTTCTGGAGGTCGAGCCGGAAAGTCCCTGAGGAGCAAACCGGGAGAATCTCGGGGGCGGGAGTGTGGTGGAGGCACAGAGGTCCTGAACCACAGTGGTGTTTTGGCAGCTCCCCTCTTCCGCCCCCTTGAGCTGGTCCCCGAAAATGGGAGCCCCGGGAGAGTGGCCCCGGCATGAGGCATGATCTTACTCCCCAGCCCTCCCTGATATGCACTGACTACTTTCTCCCTTTCTGTCCTGCAGAGGCAAAACCAGCGAAATGTGGCGGGTCCCAGCACTCCGGTACCCCTCGGAGCAGCAGCCCCAGGTTACCTATCATCCTGTGGAAACAGCTGGGACTGTGGCTGGATGCTACAGCTGCAGGAAACTCAGCTTCGAGGGAGTGCTGGAAGAGAAGGAGAAGATGCAACAGTTTAAAGTTTCACAAACCCTCTGACTGCACTGGCCCCCCTGGAGCTGGAGACAAAACGAATTAATGTTTTACCGTGGGTATAGGTTTGAGACCCCCCCCTCCCCCATGCCAAGTTTTTAAAACCTCTAGAAACCCATGATTTGACAATGAAGGATTGCTCCATACTTTCAATTTGAATGTTCAAAGGCTTAACAAAATGAACTATCTTCTGCAGAAATCCTGCATACAGAATCTCCATGCAGGGTCCGGAGAAACAGAGGGTGACATTCTTGAGAATCCCGGTCCCTGCTTTTACATAATTTGGAGTGTTTTGCCACCTTCCCACAAATAGAGCAGATGTCCCCAAAGATGCTCTATATCTGTCTGGGAGGCAGGGCCTGGGCTCCTCCTAGGAGGAGGCCTGATCAGAGGCTGGCTGATCAGAGGCCTTCCTACATCCACTATCCCTGTTAAAGGACAAATCACAAGATTGGGGGGAGAAAACATGGCTTCTAGTGAATGAAGTAGGTCAGGGAACCACTGTGTGTCACTCTCAGAGGCCTCAGGTTCAAGCCCAGGTCACATCTCTGGGCTTCCTCTCCTTCCTGCTTCCTTCTGGCCCACAGACTTCTCTCACCTTTTCACCCCCACTCTCAGCCTGGGCCTCAAATGCCATAGCTTCAGCACAGATTGCCTCCCCATTAAGACCCTTTGCTCCTCCTTATGGAGCTGGGAATGAAGTCTGGCCTCGCCTTCTTGTGATTTTCTGAGACTGGTGTGTCTTGATCATAAAATATTCTCTCTCTTTCCATAGGCCTCTGTGAGCTCTGCCCTCCCAACTTCAGATGTCCTGTACACCAAGAAACATTTGACAAGTTTGGTTCCCATTTATTTCATCTGGTGGAGAAAGTGACAAAGATTGATATTTCTTTTTTTTTTTTTTTTAAAGCAATCGGGGTTAAGTAACTTGCTTAAGGTTACATGGCCAGTTATTTCCGGGTGTGGTGCTAAGTATCTGAGCCCAGATTTGATACCAGGTCTTCCCGACTCTGGGGCTGGTGCTCTTACTCGCTGAGCAACCTGGCCTCCACTAAAGATTTATATTTCTATTCTCATTTTTTTAGTGAGAGAAGCCAGGCCAGAGTCAGCTTTCTCAGGACCATATATGCCCCCAGCTGACTGTCTTTTCCACAGGGAGATTAGATTAGCTTGATCCAACCACACAACACAGGAAGATTGAGAAGCAGTAATAGTCCTAGCCACAGGATTTAAACAAAGAAATGATGGAGTTAGGCTTGGGCTAAACTTCTATCACTTTTATCATACTTAAAGGTTTAGAAAACTGTAAATATGTTATCACAATTGGGAGATAGGTATTATTACTATCACAATTCTACAAATGAGGAAACTGAGACTGATGAAAATTAAATTAAAATTAAACCTTTCAAAGGATATATGTTCAGTGTCCTAAGCAGTATTTGAAGTCTGTCTTACTCCAAGTCCAATGGTCTAGCTACTAAGTCACCTAGCTGCCAGTACAGTGGTAACCACTTTTGCTCCAAAGAAGCACAAAATACATATTGATTTATGTTTTTGACTTTCTGAAAATAATTTCTCCAAACCTATTCAGATCATATTTTATTATGATTTTGAAACTAGTAATATTTGAAGAACCTAAGATCTTTTGTTTAAACAATTTACATATTTTAAAGAGTAATAATGAAGCACTATGATACCAATCAAATGTGTACTGTGTCCCTTGGCTTCTGCTATGATGGAGCTTTGAATTTATCCAATGTTTAAAAGTTTAGTGTAATGGAATGAACACTGGTTATGCATGCAGGAGACCTAGGTTTAAATTCCATCTCAGTTGATTAGTACTTAAGTGACCTTGGAAAAGTCTTATAGCCTCTTTCCCCATCTCTAAAACAAGGGAGGACATTGGACTAGATAAGCTCCAATATTCCTTCCAATTCTGAGTCAAATGGTCTTAAAAAGATAGGTGATGAAATCAAATCAAGAAATTTGCTAGTCAATCCGGACTTACTTTATCCTCTTAAAATTAAAACACAGAATACTCCCCACCCTACCATAGTGCATCAATCCAATCAGAAACATATTTTAGTTCAACAATGCATGTTAAATTTAATAGTGGCTTCTTGAATATCTTCTAGACTAGAATATGCCTGAAAATAAAGTAAATGACATGGTCCCCTTCAAGTGACTCTTAAGAACATAGCAAATTCAATCCAAGTAGCAATCATCTCAATTTAGGGAGGATTTACAGACAAAATATTAAGGTTCCCCATATTTCACCATGATAACTCTGAGTCATTAATTGGTTTTCCATTTTATTTACTTTTCATCTTTTTTTTTTTTTTTGTGGGGGTAGAGGTTAGAGAAGACATTTTGTTGATGCTGTTGCTGGAACCATCTAATCATCAAAACAACATGTCCCCTCTAAACCCCAAATGGATTAGACTTAGGAGGCTCTACAATGATCTTGCTTGATGAAATCAGCACAATGGTTTTTGGAATACTTCACTAACTATAGTGAGTCTCTTTTCCATTTCCATGATACATCGAATATACTCTGTGCAGTACTTTTGATGAGTGTATATATATCTCCCTGTACTAGGCCTGAATAAAGGTCTGTCTTTTCATATCAGTATTTTTTTGCTGATGCCACATGGCTATAAAGCATGGAATATCAGTCTTTGGAAAATTAAAACTGCAGGTCACCCAAAGGGTAATGTATAGGTGATTGGGGGAGGCAGGAATAGACCGCAATACATTACCCTTAAAAAAAACTAAGCAGAAGTGACATAAATATCATCTTCAATTTATCAGAGAGATATTTGACTAGAAAAGAAAGAGGACCAGTCTGGGAGTGAGGGTAAAGAGTCACTGATAGCTTGAATGCTTATCTGGTATCCTTGCAACGTCAAGAGATCTAGAGGAAGGTATCCTGCACTAGATGACCCCTTGATGGAGGATTTCTAGGTGAATATAGACAAGAATTAAAAAACTGAGAAGACATGACCAAGTTGAGATCTGCATTACAATGGATGCATAAATCCATGTAGGGATTACCTACATTTGATAGAGTCACAAGTCTATCATGGTCAAGTTATTTTTAAAAAGCTGCATGTGTATGTTGGGTGCAGTGTTTAGTAACTGTAGTAGAATATCAATTAACCAGAAATTTCAGGAAGGTAGATGAATTGGAATTAGTTGGCAGAAAAAGATTAGGAGAAAAGATGACAGAAGAAAACAAAAGGACATGAAGGTTTTGGTTAAAAAAACAACAACCAACCACTTTTCATAGGATGTCTTGGGCTCAATGTAGGAATATTCAATCTAACCTCTTTCTCTGTGCTTCTGTTTTTTTTTTTTTTTGCTGTATTAAATATTACCTGTTACTCTTTTCAAAGAGTGAAAAATTGATATGTGAGTCCTACTTTTGAAATAATTGAAATAATTCCTGTTTGTGGTTGAAAATTAGTAAGGATCATTAATAAAAAGGCATGATTATTAACAATTCCAATTGATACATGTAAACAGCACCCTAAGGTTTCCAAATCACTTTCCATATGTTACTTAAGCCCCACATCTACCCCTGTGAAGGAGATGCTACAGATATTATTCATGTGCTTAATAGCCCACTAAAAATAAAATGTGAGTGAAGGTATTGTCCCTGTGTATGGTTATTTAGGAAAAATAATCATACACAGGCTGAAATATATTTTGCTGCGGGAAACATTGTGATTTTTCTGTCATCAAGAAACACTTTTTGATAGTAATGAAAAGTAGTTTGGCACAGAACATAGCAAGCACATGGAATCTGAGACCAGAGTTCAAACCTTCACTCTGCTATTTAGCAGCTCTGAGATCTTGAATACATCACTTAATCTCCCTGGGCCTAAGTTTCCTCATCTGCAAAAATAGGTGGTTGATTAGACAACCTCAAAAGTTCCTACAAAATCTAAATCTCAAGTAGCTATACAGTTAGAGGAAGTACTGTACCTCACTTTTTTGTAAGGGGATAGTATATGGCTGAGGAAATAAGATAGTTTTGGGGAAACTTTCAGGCTACTATTAACAAAAATCATTCTGTTGAGATAGAAAGTGATAGGAAGACTGCACTGTACAATTAAGAAAAAAAAGCAGGAACCTATAATGATAACTTTCATCTACTCACTGTGGGAAAGACAAAATTATATTATTCAACAAGGACACTTACAGAATAGGTTTCTACAAGATAAGTAATGATACTGGTAATGAATAAAGAGGCTTAAGCTTCTGAGGACTATTCTCAGCTCATTGCAAGAGGAAATATTACCATTTATATTGTACTTTATTCATTATAAAGTACTTCAAAGATACTTACACCAGTTGGATGTGGGGACCCAGAAGGCAATGTATGCCTGGGTGGAATGCAGGAAAAATAAGCCAGCTAATGGAGGGACATTTGCAAGAGTTTTTCCTCATGAAGTTAAACCTCTGTACCTTGTTTCTTTGCTGTTCATGAATGGTATTACTGGATGTCCCACCAGAAAACTTAGTGGTTTCCCTAGAAATTTACATAATATTTCTATTCAAATAGCAAAATCATCTTTCAAATTAGGTGAAGACTTAAAAAAATTTTGTAGCTATATTATTGGACAATTATGATGTACCAAACAGCAAGAATGTTGAAAATTCAAAAGAAAGACTCCATATATGGTAAAGGTCTTTCAGCTGCATCTTCACAGAGAATATTGTGTTGACTACATCAAGCCTTAGAACACTGTGGAACTTCCAGAATGAAAGGAAGGAGGGAGATATGGAGGGAGAGATAGAGGGAGGAAAGAAGGGAAGAGGGAAGGAGGAAAAGAAGGAAAGGAGGGAAGGAAAGAGAAAAGGATGGATGGAAGGAAGGAAGGGAAAAGAGAGGGAAGGCATGAGGGAGGGAAGGTAGAAAAGGAGTAAGGAAAGAAAACTGAGGGAAGGAAGGAATGAGGGGGAGAAAGGTAGAAAGGAAAGAGTGAGGGAAAAGGAGTGAAGGAAGGGAAGGAAGAAGGGAGGAAAGGAAGAAAGGAGAGAAGGAAGCATAGATGGAAACAAGCATTTGTTTGGGCTGGGGGTTGTACTTAATAGTATTTGATTTTTTTCTAATTACATGTAAAGATAATTTTCAACATTCATTTTTGTAAGATTTTGAGTTCCAAATTTTTCTCCCTCCTCAAGACAGTAAGCAATCTGATATAGGTTATACATGTACAATCATGTCAAACATATTTTCACATTAGTCATGTTGTGAAAGAAGAATCAGAACAAAAGGGAAAAACCATGAGAAAGGGAAAACAAACAAAAAAAAGCGAAAATGGTATAATTCAATCTGCATCCCGACTCCACAGTTCTTTCTCTGGATGTGGATAGTATTTTCCATCATGAGTCTTTTGGAAGTGCCTTGGATCATTGTATTCTGAGAAGAGCTAAGTCTATCACACACAGTTGGTCATTGCACAATGTTGCTGTTACTATGTACAATGTTCTCCTGGTTCTGCTGGCTTTATTGAGCATCAGTTCATGTAAGTCTTTCCAGGTTTTTCTGAAATATTACTGCTCATCATTTCTTATAGCATAATAGTATTCCATTATGTTCCTATACCACAACTTGTTCAGCCATTCCACACTTGATGGATATCTCAATTTCTAATTCTTTGCCACCATGAAGAAGTTGCAATAAATATTTTTGTACATGTGGGTCCTCTTCCCATTTTTATGACCTCTTTGGGATACAGACCTAGAAGTGGTATTGCTGGATCAAAGGGCATGCACAGTTGTAGCCCTTTGAGCATAGTTCTAAATTGCTCTCCAGAATGGTTGGGATAATTCACAATTCCATTAACAATGCATCAGTATTCCAATTTTCCCACATTTTCCCCAACATTTATCATTTGCCCTTTCTGTCATATTAGCCAATGTGATAGGTGTGAGGTGGTACCTCAGAGTTGTTTTCCTGCAGGAAATAAGCATTTATTGAGTGCCTTCTTGGTGCCAGGCACTATGCTAAATGCTTTGCAAATATTATCTCATTTAATTCTCAGAACTCTGGTAGATGGGTGCTATTATGAAACTCATTTTACAGTTAGGGAAACTGAAGGAGACAAGATTAAGTGACTGCCCCAGGGACACACAACTGGAAAGTGTCTTGGTTCAGATCTGAACTCATGTCTTCCTGACTCCAGGCACGGGGCTCTATCCACT
>NW_027185895.1:0-23690 GCF_028583685.1 Petaurus breviceps papuanus
GGGGGAGGGTTGCCATTAATTGTTGGGAGAGGGGGAGTCAGGAAAAGTCTCATAGAAATTGACACTTAAGCTGAGTTTTAAAGAATGCCCAGGATCCTAACAAGCATAGGTGAGGAGGGGAAGGTATTCAAGACATGTGGGACAACCTGTGCAAAAAACAGAGACCGGAGATGGAATGTTGTTTTCAAAGAACAAAGAGGCCAATTTGGCTGAATATAGAACACGTGAAGGTGAATAATATAGAATGAACCCAGAGAGAAGGTTGTATTTGAGGCTAGAGGGAGGAGAAAGCCATTGGAACTTCTTGGGCACCGAATGATATGCAGTTATCCCTCCCACATCAAGATTTTCCCCATCATGGTTTCAATATATCTTGGGCTGGAATAAGAAATTAAATGAGATTTTTAGGGAGTTTTGTGGAAGCTACAGACAACACATGAAGTCCAGCAAATGACACAGAAAAAGTTTAGAAACTCAGAAATGCATAAAAATATGTGAAGTATTGTATAATATCAACATATTTCATCTCTTAATACTGTAATAATTCAGACTTCTCTGGTACGAAGGGAGGGCCAAAATTTTTTACAGGGAATTTTTAGATCACAGGGGGCACTGCTCTCCTAGCCCCTGAGATGTGGAAGGGATAACTGCATCCAGAACTGTTTTAGAAATGTCACTTTGGCAGCTGTGGGGGAAATCTGTTGGAGAGGGGAGAGATCTAAGGTAGGCAGAATAATTAGGAGGCTGTTACCACAGTACAGGTGAGATGATGAGGGGTCAAGCTTTGGGTGGTAGCCATGTGGGTAGAGAAAAGGGTATGGATTTGAAAGACGTGGTGGTACCCTGAATAGAAATAGAAAGATTAGAATGGGAGTTGCGTTTGGGGGGAAAAGATAGAGTTCTGTTTTGGATAGAACCAGATTTCTGCCCAAGTTGGGACATTGTTCTTGAGGGATAGACCTCAGGTCCGAGGGTCATATCTCAGTTCTGTGTAAGCAGAGGGAGATGTGATTTCTGATTGGCTGAGAGAATGCCAAACACCATGCTGTGTGCTTGTGTTGGGAGAGTATTGGAGGGTACTTGGAAGAAGTACTTAAGGGGAGACTGGTAGAGAAAGGAAAATTTTTTTTTAATAAAGGTCAAAACCTTTTGAATAAAGCATCTCAAGCCACAGACATAGGAAAACCAGCCTCCATAATGTTCCTTGACTTTTAGCATTTGCAGTCCTGGAAAAACAGATACCCCTTGATGAGGTCATACCCTCTCATCTCCTTCTTTGAGCTGAGACCTTAATTCAATCTCAAATGAAAAGTCCGTTTACTGTTGTGTATTCTTTGATATATTCTAATTTGTAGAACTCCAATTTGTTTGCTTTTTTGCTTGGATAAATGCATTTACTTGTCATTCACTATTCATGATTGTCTCTTGTGTAACCAGTTTTTTTGTGGGAAAGGGTGAAAAGCTAAGGGTTACCCTCTCCCCTAGGGTAGGGGGTTGGGGGAACAGTTTCTCATTCTGAACCCAGACTCATACCCCTAGATTAGACCTCTCTGAGAGGTGACAGATATAATTCTATCCTGAAACTCCTCTTGAAGACTAGAGAAAAGATCATTTAACTGTGATCCTGTATTTCCTGGATCCTATATTTCCCCCCACCTAGACTTCTGGTGGTGCAGCCACAGGCTCCCCTCCTATTCTTTGCAAAGGCAGGCCAAATCTCAGATTATATCTAGCCATGCTACCCATGAACCATGTTAATGTATTTAGACACCTTCTCCACACACATACATCTTCCATGGACATGCTGAGTTTGAGATTCGTCTGGGATATCTAGTGCCCAATGTCCAAGAGGCAGTTGGTGATAGAGCACTCAAACTTGGGAGAGAGACTAGGGCTAGAAGTATAGAACCAAACCTAGAACACTTTTTTGGGTAGGTTTTACAATAACAATCCTGCTCTCAGTACACTTAGCCATGTTGTAAAACTTTGAGAATCTTTTTTTTTTAATTTTTATATTTTTGCTTTTTGGAGGGGGGAGGGTAGGGCAGTTGGGGTTAAGTGACTTGCCCAAAGTCACATGGCTGGCTAGTTTGTGTGTGTGTGTGTGTGTGTGTGTGTGTGTGTCAAGTGTCTGAGGCCGGATCCAAACCCAGGTCCTCCTGACTCCAGAGCCAATACTCTACTCACTGCGCCACCTAGCAGCCCCAAAACTTTGAGAATCTTTAATGTCATATGCGTCGGGCTTTTCTCTGGCCACACAGATGACAACCCCTCGAGAACTTCATAGATAGAATTCATAATTGCTGTGACCAAAAAATTTGTCACAAAGGTCTTCCCTCCCCCAGGCCCCTCAAAGCATTTGCTTTGTTTTCCTGGTTAGAGTTCCCCACAGCAAGGAAATCACAGGCCTGGACCCCTGAAAGCTCTAAAAGCCTTTACTATGTGCCAGGCCCGGTGCTAAGCCCTAGGGATACACCCATAAGGAAGCACCACAGTCTCCTCCAATCCAATAGAAAGATACAGCATATATAGGGATACTGGGAGGGTGGCAGGATGGGGGGGGACGATGTGGTAGGTAAGGAGAAAGAGGAGGAACCTGGGGAGAGTGAGGTGAAATATGACTGGGGTCCTGCCTACAAAAAGCCGTGCTCGGGAGGGAGTCACCAGGGAGAGGAGGAAGGAGGGCCCCAGGACCAAGATTGCAAGGGATGGGGAGGAGGCAGCTCTGCAGAGGCCGACGAGCCCCTCTAAACCTTGGAGCTCGGGCAGCAGAATCTGTGTTTGTACCTGACCCCATGCCATAAATCAGCCTGGCTTAGTAGGACCTGTCTGAGCTTGTGCTCCACTGGGAGTACTTCCTATTACAGTCAGGAACGCAGGCTGGCCACACTGGGCCCTTGCCAGAATGGAGGGTCCCCTCCAGTCCACCAGGAAGCATTGGGCGAGGACTACATTGGAAGTGTCTGAGCCCGTAGCTTATTTTTTCCCCTTTTTTAATAACACAGGCTAACAAATGGATTTCTAATTGTGTGATCCATTATTGAAAAAACTTGGAAATGCCTGCAACAATCAGTGTCTAAATAATAACCATAGAGGATAGAGAGCTGGCCTTAGGAAACAAGAAAACCTATATTCAGGTGCTGTCTCCAGCAGATAATGTTTGTGTAATTCATCCTATCACTTAACACCTTCGTGCCCCAGGCAGCTCTCCGAGATGATCACTTTTGGGTTAAAAAAAAGATCTAAATTTAACAAACATTAAACAAAAGGAACACGACCACATTCACTGTAAAACAGAAAGTGAGGATTGTCTAAGAAACTGGGAACTTCTATATATAGTGCTTCTTGTTCTTTTAAAACATAACAAGCACGTAATGCAACGAGGCAGCTGGACAGTCCAGTAGATGGAGCATCAGGCCTCCCACATTTAGCAGGGGTCCAGTCCAGGCCACTTAGTCTCCATTGGCCTCAGTTTCTTCAGCTGTAAAATAGGGATCATAGTAATAGCACCTACCTCCCAGGGTTGTTGTGAGGGACGAATGAGATAATAATTGTAAAGTGTTTAGTACGGTGCCTGGCACATAGTAGGTGCTATGTAAATGTTAGCTATCATCATCATCATCATCATCTCATCATGTAACCTGCTGAAACTGTAAGTTGCAGAACAGTTCTTGACTTGCTGTTGCAGAAGGAGTTTTCCTGGCTGGAGTTCCCCACAGTGATGAAATCACAGGTCTGAATCCCTGAAACTCCTGAAAGTTCACATTTCTTGAAGCTCTCGGGACTTCCCTGAGGTAGATAGCACCAACAGCACCAGTGGAACCTGCTCCCACAGCTAAGGCTAAGAAGACTTGTCCAGGTCACTGAGTTGGGCAGAAGCAGAATTTGAATCCGGGTCTTGGGACTCCCGAGAGCTGGGAGCACTTCCACTACCCCCAATGCTGCCTTGCCTGTCCTCTTGTGCTTAGATTCTGGGACTGTGACCACTCCTTGACTGTCCTCTGTATGCAGCCTTAAGGGCCCCCAGCAATTTTCCTGCTCCACCTGTGTCCCTATTTCTGTCGCTCACTGTTCAATGGTTGGGGCAGGTTTTGTAACATCACAAGGACCAGCAAGGCCCAATAAACTCCCATTCAACTTCCCCAGCTTTGACGGCTGCTCTCTGGGTGGCTGGTGAGTTCCTCCATCTGCCTCCTCCCCTCTCTGTTATCTCTAGGCAGGTGAGGTCTCTTTCTCCCAGTTCCCATAAAAAGGCAGGCTGCTGCTGAGCGAGGAGCTCCCAGCTCTGGGTACCTGGGTAAGCTGCTTCCATGGAAACCAGCAGCAGGTTTTACAGGTAGAAAGCAACCTCCTGAAGGCTAGCTGGGGAAGCTTGCTGGGAACCAGGGCAGGCAGGGAGAGGCAAGAAGGAAAACACTGTCTTCTTGGGGCAATCCACACAGTCCATTTGGACTCCGGACTTTCAGGTAGGTTCATGTGGGGCAGACTGGTGACCTGGGGAGTAGAAGAGAGGGAGTGTGTGGAGACAGATCAGGGTTTGTGGGGAACAAAGGAGGAGGAGAGAAAGATGAGGAAAGAGCCAAGACACGCTGAATGGTAGGAAGTTGGTGGGCTTTAGAAGGCGCTGATTGGGAAGATAAGGGAGATTTTGGAGAGTTCCCCTGGAACCTCTTGGTGCCCATAGAGACTTCCAGAATGAAGAAAGAACATTCCCAGATACTGATACTGTCCATTTGTGCCTTTTCTGTTAATATCTTCCCAGTGTTTTCCTCACTGCCTGGTACCAAAGGGTGGGGAATACATTCCACTTGTGCAGTCTGTCTGTCCTGAGCCTACCTGGACCCAGTGGAGGTGAGTAAATGGGCATTTATCCCCAAAAGTAAGAGAGCTCTAGGAATGAACTGAGACCCTCCGTGGCCCTTGCCAGTGAGCAGCTGTGGGTAAGCACAGAACTCCTGATTCTGCAGGCACTCCTGTGTCCTTCTCCTGGACATTAGACAGCTGACACCACTATGTGTGTGCAGAGGGCTGAAGCTATTTGTCCAAAACAGCTCATTAAAGCAGAGTATTCTGGCGCTTGGTTTGCTATTGTTCCTTTTTCCAGTCTGGGGAAAATCTAAAAAGGCCTGGTGACACCCTCTCCATTCCTGGGCCCCTGGGGCAGAGTTGGGGAGGGAGGGAGGGAACATTTTGCTTTCTGGAGCTTGTGTTCCCTGACCTCCAAGTCTTTGTGAGAGATGGAAAGACTGAGGCTGGTGGATGTTCTTCCAGGAGACTACAGGTTTAGCCTTCTGACCAGAGGTCTCCTGGATGGAGGATCCCTTTATGTGCCAGGTCTGAATGATGGCCGAGAAATTGGGAAATGAGCCTGAGGCCGAGTGTCCCGTCTGCTGGAACTCCTTCAACAATACTTTCCGGACACCCAAGTTGTTAGACTGCCGCCACTCCTTCTGCATTGAATGCCTGGCCCACCTGAGCTTGGTGTCTCCCTCCCAGCACCGGCTGCTGTGCCCCCTCTGCCGCCACCCTACAGTCCTGGCCTCAGACCGGCCGGTGACTGACCTGCCCACAGACGCTGCTGTCCTTACCCTGCTCCGCCTGGAGCCCAACCACATCATCCTCGAGGGCCGGCATCTCTGCTTCAAGGATGAGCCCAAGAGCAGATACTTCCTACGCCAGCCCAGGGTCTACACTCTTAACCTGGGGGACGAGCCAGAGAGCCAGGCAGGCCCAGCTCAGCAGAGGGTAGCGTCCCCTGCCCCTGTACCGGTCCCCACTCACTTGTCCCTGCGAGAGTGCTTCCGAAACCCTCAGTTTCGCATCTTCACTTACCTGATGGCTGTTATCCTCAGCGTCGCCTTGCTGTTAATTTTCTCCATCTTCTGGACTAAACAGTTCCTCTGGGGTGCGGGGTGAACCATATATCCCGGGGCCAAGGCAAGAACCACGAGCCAGTCAAAACAGGGAGTTCTGGGAGGGCCAGGTTAATGTGGACTGGCTGCTACTGGAGAGACCCCCCCCCACCTTTCCCCACTTTCCAGATGGATGGGGGGAGCTGCTGAGCCCAGAACCAGTGCCCTTCTTCTGCAGCATTTGGTCCTATCACAATCCAGGAGCTGGTTGTCTATTTACTGCTAATGAGAATGTCTGAGACCTGCGACAAAGGGGGCTAAGAAGGGACTGAGGTGCCATTTTCCCAAGAATGCTGAAATGAGATCCCAGTTCTTTGCTGCTGGGAGGGGGGTAGGGGGGTAGGGGGTGGGGAGAAAGGTATATCTCTAAAAGCTACCTCAGAGGGCAAATCAATAGTGGTCCCCCTGACTATGATGGAGAAGCAGGTTAATGACAACAGAGGGAGGCATCCCAGAGCCTGTATTCTCTACAACTTGGCTTTAGACCCCAAAGTCGATCATCTTTCCCCTCAGCCCTCCCAGCTTCAGTCACGGTGTTCCCAGTTGTTTTCTCTCTGATAGACCTCTAGAAATTTGTGTGTATGTCAGTCAGTCAATAAACAGTTATTAAGCACCTAGTAGGCACCGTGCTAAATGCTGGGTATACAAAAAGGCAAAAAAGTCCCTGCCCTCAAGGAGCTTACAATCTAATGGGGAAGACAACAAACAAATATGTACAAATTAGCTATATACAGGATAAATAGGAAACAGTTAACAGAGGAAGGCACTAGAATTGAGAGGTTAGGAAAAGTTTTTTGTAAAAGATGGGATTTCAGTCGGGACTTAAAGGAAGCCAAGGAAGCCAATACATAGAGATGGGGGTGTATGTGGAAGGACATATCTAATTCTCTTCCTCTTCTCATTCATGCCCCTGAGCAGACCTTGTGATGATGGCTCCCTCACTTTTCTTCTTCCCCTCTTTGCAGGCAACAGAATTAATTTATCACTTGGAACCATCTCCCCAGTTGCTTAATATAGGAGAGAATCTGCTACCAAAATATAATGTATTGTATGATACAGAAGATGCCTTTTGCACCCCAAATAGGAGTTCAAGAGTCTAAGGCATTTTATAAATAAGAGGTCAAGGTCAGGTTGCTGGGAGATGTCACTGAACTTTTCCCTTTTGGCAAGATGGAAGGGGATTTAAGAACTGAATGGTGTAAGAGGCACAGGGTCCTGTGACTAGGCAATCCTCTAAAGTTGAAAGGTCTAAGCAGTTTTCAGATAGACTCCTGGATAGTCACAGAGGTCTCATGAAGAAGGGCAACCTAAATTCTGGCCTTCCTACGTTAGGACTTCAGTTCCGAACCAATGAGAATGTCAGGAGTTGTAAGAATCTCAGAATGTCCTAATTCACTGGCTCCCTGCTCCCACTTGGACTACTCAGGATGGTGAGAACACTGGACCCAGGCCTGTTTGAGCTGAACAGAACTATATACTAATCAAGACCTTTGATCTTTTCTCATAGTATTGTCTGCTCAGCTTGGTGCCTCAGAGAAAAGCTGATTTCCTCCCTCTTTAGTTCTCTTCACAACCTGGCCCTGAAATTATAAAATACTGATCTTGCTCCCCTCCTGGTATATTGACAGCCCACCACTAGATTTCTAGGTTACTTTAGCAACAGACCCAGGCTTTAAGAGCTTAACAGGACTGAATAGGTAAGGTGAGGTAAAGCCTGAGGTCATCCAGGGATCCTGTGCAAGCAGTCAGGATTCAAAGCCAGGGGCTCTGACTCCAAACACACCCTTCTCCTCCACTATAACACACTGCCTTCCTTGGTTCACACCCGTGACCTCAACAGAAAAATCAGACACATTGGACTTTTAGGGCAAATTTCAGGCTTCCTCTTGGTAGGAGAAAAAAAAATTTCTTTCCTTCATGAAGTTGGGCAATTTCTTGTTTATCTTGTCAAGGTAGCCTATGTCACTCGAAGCCTGTGCCACTAGAGAGAAACTAGTCACCAAGCTCCCAGTTGGCTTCATTTCTTTACCCATCTTTACCCTTTTAGTCTGTAGCCAAGGTGCACTCATTAGTGAGCTCATCATGCCCCAGCAGCTCAGGGGTATGGCTTGAAGCAACAAGAGGCCTGGAGACAGGTAACGTACACCCCAGGGGACCCCTGAAAGGAAATCTTTCCTCTGCATCACAGCCTCACTATTTACATCAGCAGGAGCTCTTTTTCAGTCAAAATAGAACCTAAACCCTCAGGGTGGTTGGAACACCATTACAACAATGTAAAAGGATGGGGTTTGTTTGTTTAAAGGAAGGAAATGCAATCTTAAATTTTTATCTCTATCTAGCTCTATATTCTCCAGGACATTAATTTTCCTGTTATCTCTCATCTGTTCCTCACAACCCTCCCTGTGAGGTAGGCAGGCAGGCAGGCAGGCAGGCAGGCCTTCTTTGATCATTGTTTGGCCAAAGGTCACATATAGTCAAAAAAAGGTATGTGATTCAGCCCTTTGCACAGCTAGTCCACCTAGGTGGAATCTCCTATACCTTTTCTATTACAACAGAAAATATCAATGACTACGTGCCTTATAATGCTGTTTCTCCAAAAAAAATTTGTCTCCCAAGAATACAGTGGAACTGGTCAGGTTGCCTTGCTAGGGGAAGGGTCAAAAAAGCAAAATTTTCATTTGAACTGCCAGAGGATTGGCATATGTAAATTATTTGCAAATGGCAAAGCCCAGAGAGTCCATTAAGGAGCCTCCTAATGCTCCCTGGGGCCTGGCAGCAGCAAAGTACACTTTTTTCAGAACTCCAGACAAGTCTTTTGAAGTGTTTGCTGTGCGCCCGGTGCTGTGCTACAGTGATAATGAATTTGGTCAAAACGAACATACCATTTAGAAATTACATTCTCAGGCTCCAGGTCAAAGAAACAGAATCTTTCTGAAGTGAAATGAGTGAAAAAGAGGGATGTGACAGCCCAAAAGGTGAAGTACCAGGTGTGATTCACTACTTCCTTGGAGAGAATCTTGTCCCTCTCCAAATTCCTGGTTGTTATGAGGCAGTTGTTTGTTAGTGGTTGGGCTGGGGCATGAGAGTAAAAAGGCATTGAAGGTCAATGACTTGACAAGAAGAAGCACCAAGAAAATGCTCCACCCCTTTCTTCCATTCCACCTTACTTGTGACAGGGGCAGAAATCTTACAAAGTACCTCTCAGGCAGGCTTGTTTGTTACAATCAGATCAAACGGCAGCTTGTCAGCAGGCCGCCGGTGAGGGTATGGTTATATCGAGTGAGGAGACAGAAAGAAAAGGTTAAGTGAGAGTTCTCTGCCTGAGTGTTTCTGAGGATTATGTCCAAGAATTAGTCAAATCTTTATGGTGACCAACAGAAAGCACAACACATAAAAATTGGAAGCCTTATTGGTTATCTTTTTATTACTTTTCATTCCTGACACAATCCCCTGCTTGGGGGAGGGGACAGGGACACACAGACACACACACAATGTCCAGCGACGGAGCCAAATGGGAACAAGTACAGAAGAGAGAATTCCCAGGCAAATTTTCTATTGCTTGCTTCAGCATTCCATGTTAATCCAAAAGGAAAGGGACAACTTTCCTCGACCTCAGAATCCCTGGTAAGTTGTCAAGTTGTCTGTATTCTTGAGTTCATCCTTTAACTCTCAAGGGAAGGACAAATCCTTTGAAGATACCATGGAAGTGTGAGGCAACTGTACACCCATTTACAGGTCTACACTTGTCAGCTTCCACACTAAAGTCCAGCCACTTGCTCTTGGGGGTCACTTCCACCTACAGCACATGACCATGACCTGGAAGGACAGACTTCATGGGCCATAATGGAGGTTCTATTAAGGGAAGAAAGGTACCATAACCCAGAGGGTGGAGACAAAGGGTTAGGGCACACAGACAGAAGATGACAGTAAAGGAAGAATTCAATACGGCATAAGTAAAAAAAAATGGTAACATCAACTGGTCCATTGCAGAGCCCTTGAAAGTTGAGGTGGAACAGCCCAGCTCCACTTGGGGACTGGCTGCCTTGGGACAAACCTACACCTACTATACACAGTGAGTGGCAAAGTCAAACTTGTTATGCTCCACACTGATCCCCTTCTTCTGACCAAACTGTCAGGAAAGGGAACGCTTGGGACCAGACACCTGAGTTACAGACTCATGTCCATGGCCCTGGTCTATTCAGCCATCCAGAGTTTGAAGGTCCTGTCATAGGAACAGGTGGCTATGAGCTGACCATCAGAGGAAATGTCCAGACCCATCACTTTTCCCTCGTGGCCAGCCAGGGTCTTCAGTGGGGACCAACCAGGGTGCGTCCAGATCTTGGCTGTGTTGTCATAGGCACCAGTGAGCAGGAAGTTCCCATGGATGGCTAGAGAGAGAAAAGGAAAGAGTTGTTGCTTAAGACAACAAAAGGACAAAACAAGGTAAAAAGCACCAAACTAAAGCTGGACAGTCTACCCAGAACAGATTCTTCCAGATTTGCAAATAATAATAATAATAATAATAATAATAATGCTCAAGACATTGGTCCACATGTCAGCTTCAGAAATCTCAGGACCCATGCGAGGAATAGAGTAACTGAGGTAGAGCTATGGGAATGATACCCCCAGGGCTTTGTTGTTAGGCTGTCTGGTTCAGAAAAGAAAAGTCAGGATGTTCAATGATTGACTAGGGGAAGCAGTTCAAATGAGGGCCTTCTTTCCAACCTAGGAACTAAAAACATTCTCTGCCACAATTCCACCTAAATTGAGGGAAGGAAGGGTTATAAATTGAGAGGGAAACTTGAGATTTGCTTCCTCCATGTATTTTATCCCCTCTTTTAGGCTAAACTGAGGGAAGCCTGGCCTGCAGAGTAACTTCCAAAAGTTAAGGAAAGAGCTGCTGATGCCTCTGTGCCGCCTTTTGGAAGGTTGGATCCAAAGAGAAGGGCTTACGCTCAAACTTGACTCCAGTCACCAAGTTCTGGTGGGCAGGGATAGTGTAGACGCAGCGCCGCTGCCGAAGGTCCCACACTTTGCATGTGTTGTCGCCACTGCCAGTTGCAATGTGGTAACTGTGGTATAGAAAGAGAGAACCCAAGTTGGGACCCCAAACTGCACTGTTTCTGGTCATCTGAATTTTGACCAATAATCCATTTCACCCTCAAAGCTCAGTGAGCTTGGTGTACCCATTTGGGGAGAAGTTGATCCCATAAATCTCCTTCAGGTGGCCCTCTAGGAACATGATGCATCGTCCTGTGCGCAGGTCCCATACACGACCAAATGCATCCAGTCCCCTAGTAAGAAAAACAGGCTCACAATAAACAGTTCGATTATGTCTATTCCTGGAACATAATTAACTGCCTTAAGTTCCTAACAATAAAAGGCAAAACTGAAAGATGATGACCATTTTTCTTCCACTAAGAATAGACCCAAATAAGAACAGGCTTAAATTTTGGCAAAAGAGGGGTGGCTAGGTGGCACAGTAAATAGAGCACTGATCCTGGAGTCAGAAGGACCTGAGTTCAAATCCAGCCTCAGACACTTGACACACTTACTAGCTGTGTGACCTTGGGCAAGTCACTTAACTCTAACTGCCCTGCCCTCTCCCCTTCAAAAAATTTTTTGGCAAAAGCAATAGGGATTAAAAGTAGGAAAAAGTTCCTGACCATTAGATATGAGAGGCAAATAAACTAATGATGGAAAGGGGATGGGACATGTTGGAAGTAGGAGGGAGAAAATTCAGAAATAAAAACAAAATAAAATTGAGTTAAAAAAAAAAAGGAATGGACTGATATAATTGATTCCCCTGAGGACAATTAAGAAAACAGTAGTCAACTATCTGCCTAGAACAGTTCAAATTTAGTTATATATGAAACAAAGGGAATACAGAAGATGGCCTCTTTAGTTATCACTAGAAGCTTCAAAATGCTTATGGCCTAGGAATCCTACCCAGTGCCAGCTAAAGAACCATCCTGGTGGAAGGCGATGTCATACACGCCCATGCTATGGCCCTCCTGGTGTAGAATCTCCTCCTGGGCCTCCAAGTCCCACAGGCGCCATGAACGGTCATAGCTAAAAAGCAAAGAGAGAAGGTACTGGTATTTATTAAGGACCTACTTTCTAAGGCCCTGAGAAAAAGTTAATACTGGACCTGTAGCTGAAGTTGTGCTTCTAAAGCAGTTTGTGTGAATGCACAGACATAAAGAAGCCTCTCTGTATCAGTACCAGTAAGGGCTTCAATAACCACAAAACAGTATCTGCCTTGCATAGTTCCAATTGTTTGCTCATTATCTCTGTCATAATTCTACCACTGCTTCCGAAGTTAGGTGGGAAAACTAGAAAAGGTTTTTAAAGATCAGGGTCCCTATGGTCAAGGAAAACAAGGAGAGAGAAAGTGATAGATAAGAAAGACCAAGAAATAGTAGTCTTAACCATATGTATTTCATTTTATGCCTTTTAAAATATTATTTTGAGAATGGGTTCATATGTTTCACCAGACTGTCAAAGAGATCCATGACCCCCCAAAAAGGTTAAGAAGCCCTTCTTTAAACTTTGATGGGACAGATATATGAAATGGGTAACTGCCATAGGTCTGAGAATGAGACCAAAAGGTCTTACCAGGTGGTGCCCAGAAAACGTCCTGAGGGATGCCACATCACCCTTGCTACACGTACCGAATGCCCTTCAATATCTGCCACAGGCTCATCACTGAAAGGAATCCAAGCAAATCAGAGGGGTACAATATAGGTATTCATTCAACATTGGTTGAGTATCCACTCTATGTCAAAAGCACTGTCCTCATGATGACCAAGGTGAACTCTGCCCAAGACAAACATGTAAGCACTGGGTGGCTAATCAGAGCATCTTTAAATGTTAGGGCTGAGAGAGAATTTAAAGACTAGCTAGTTCAATCCCTTCATTTTACAGATGAAACTGAAGCCCAGAGAGGGGAAGTGACTTGACGTAGCCAAGATCACACAATGCATAGTTGATAGAATTGGGACTGGAATTTGTCTCCTGACTCACAATCTAGTGTTCATTCCTTTATACCAGACTACTTGTGTCTAAATTCAAGTGACTTGAGACTAAACAGGAGACCAAACGGCAATAATTCAAGATACCCACAAAGGCCCAGGGATTTCTTTGCAAAACTACTTTTTTCTGACTTCTCCTGAAGGGGCAAAGGTATATGAAAGTCAGTAAGAACGCTGATGAATGCATGTATTTTCTTAACTGTTTGAAGGAAAGGGAGCTGGCACATGGAAAAGTGTAACTGAAGAGCTCATTAGAATAGCCTGCTCAGGAAAAACATGTATCCTTAAGGAGGCAGGTCTCTATGGGATTTGTAAAATTTGGCAGCTTCAAACTAAACATTCTGAACTTGAGGGCAGTGATTGTTTTCTCTTTGTATCCTCAGCATTTTGCTCATAGGAGTAAGGTTTACTGAACTGCATTTAGCCCTAAAACTCAGACCACAACCACTTTAGGTACAACTTTCTCAGAAACAAAAAATGCAAAATTTTAAAATTTTATTATAGGAAATCAGCACTTTTTTAGTCAGCCTAACCCCAAGACTTCACTGACTCATCATAAAAGAGCAGGGTGCTCTTCCCCTTTCCCCCACTTCCCTCTCTTCTCCACTCCATCTTTCCACCTTTTTCTTAGGGGTGTCTCTGCTCTTGTGAAGCACATAACAATCTGGTTATTTTATAAAAAATTATTATAAAAAATCATTTATTTACAGTCCAATGACATTTGACATTTATAGTAAGTACACTGCTTGCCACAAACTGCAGTCTAGGAATCCTACCATAAATAAATATGGATGGATTGATTTATACTTAGCTTTAAGTCAATTCATACTTTTAGTCAGCAAAAACAAAAAACATTTCCTAGGATATTCCCAATACCTTGTCCTTATGCTACTCTAAGACTAGAAAAGAATCAAAGATACTTTAGTCTGATATTAATTCTTTTCACTTATGCTTCTGAGTAACAGCTGTACCTCAGCTAATATGGCTTCTCTGTCACCACCAGCGCTGGGACACTGGGAAAAATATGTATGGTGGAGGTGAAGGGAAGATCTATGATTCAACCAAATTCACTGAAAACAAATTATGAATGGGAACCTTTTCCAAGTCCACAAAGAACAATTAACCCCAAAGCACATACAGGTTTTAGTATCACTTTGGTTGCTATTAAATCCAGCTACCTGGCAACAATAGGAAAAAGACCTGAAGTTCTAGTGAAAGGGAATAAAGATATACCCTAAAGAGAGCAATTAAAAAAGGAAACTTTGTCAATGTGTATGCATAAGATTAATCAAACCTCCAGAGGAGTAAATTTGTTGCAGCATTACCAAAGCCAATTAAAGCTCCCTGGGCCAGTAAGATTCAACCTGGCAAAGAATGGAAATGCCAATTAACTCTTAAAAAAACTCAAGAAAAGTAGCCCTGAACATGTTTCCTGCAGGCAGGAAACTAAGCAATTGTTTTCAGATGTCTACCAGCCAGCACAGCTTTGGGCAATAGGCTACAAGACAACAAAAAGGCCATTTTGTTAGCACTAATACTTGGAAAGCACATTTTTGCTGAAGGATGCTGGCTCCAAGAAGGCTTTGCTACCTTGGCAATACAGCCTGACAAAAGCCCTTTCTTATGTCCTCCGTGGCTGTCACTAAGAACTAATGCCTTGCCAGAAAAATCATTAGGAGGCCCACTGACCACAATGGACAGCTAACCTGACACCCCTGGTTGGGGGAAGGCTTGGATTTCCCCAAGAACACTCACTACTAAAGCTCATCAGGCTGTTGTGTTTTCTTTAAGAAAAGGGCATTCTCCTGGGGGCAAACCTGGAGCTCAGAGCTTAGTGAGAAAGCTGGGCATACCCTCCTCAATGGTGATAAAGAGTGGGTCATGAGGAAGAATCCTCTACTTCCCTTTCACACCCTAGTGGCTCTTCTTGGAATATCTGTGGGATTAAATACCAGATCTTCTGCTGAAAGCCCCTACCTACTTCAATCAATCATACGTACTTACGCAACACAAAGGAATTCAATTCAGTAAGAATTTAGTAAGTGACTTCTATGTTCCAAGCAACATACCAGGCACTAGAGATACAAAGACAAAACTAAGCAGTTCCCTCCCTTGAGAGGCTAACATTCTAGTGGGGGAAAACGTACACTGATAAATGCAAAATATGTACAAAGTAATTTCTGAGGGGAAGGGACAAATCTAATATGAAGGGCAGCTGGTTAACAAGAGAACAAAGGTTCCTTCCAAATGGCACAATGGAAATGTAGGGTAAAGTGGGATGGGGACCCAGGAAGGGGCAAAGGCTACTACCCCAGGTAGGGCACCAGACTGTTATGTGATTCACAAGAGCAGAGACACCCCTAAGAAAAAGGTGGAAAGATGGAATGGAAAAGAGAGGGAAATGGGGGAAAGGGGGAAAAACACCCTGGTCTTTTTATGATGAGTCAGTGAAGGACAGGGGTTAGGATGACTACAAAAGTGCTGAGGTCCATCTGAGGTGCTCAGCCAGATCAGAATTCACTCCAATGCTGAGAAGATTGCCTCCTCCGAGGAAAGTGGGCTAAGAGGTTGTCTGTCTGGACTAGAGTCCAGTATGAAACAGGAGAGTTTTCCAGACTCTGGCTGTGCCCCTGCCTGACAGTCTAGTCAAACCCATAACGGTAAAAGAAGTCTGGCTATAGCACACCCAACAAATGGTTATCAAGGCTCTGCCTGAAGTCTTCTAATTAGAAGAAACCCACTACCTACCAAGAAATCCCACTGCACATTTGCAGAGTTGTTGTTAGGGTAAGACATTAATACTCTGTAGTATGCCACACTGAGAATGGAGAAAGAACTAGACAGAGATCATAACATTCACTATCCTAGAGCGGGTCCCAAGGGGGAAAAGTAGGGGACAGGTGCATGCGCTGATCCATTTCTGTGTGCGGGGTTTCCCCTTCAAAATTTATTTCCTATTTCACACGATTTAGAGCTGGGAGGGAATTGAATGATGGCAGATAAACCTCACCTCTCCAGACTCCACAGTTTCACAGACCCATCAGCAGCACAAGAGGCTAGGTTGACATCTTTCTTGTCCAAGGAAACAGTGGACTTGGGGTGAAAAACAATTGCTCCTACATTGGTGTTGTGGCCTAAAAGATAAAAATTAGAGCTAGCATCTTTTCTTCTAAGGTACTCCAAGGCCACAGTGACTGAACTATACTAAACAGTGCCAGTTTCTACACAATGTCTAAAAGCACACAATAATAACACAGGCAGATATACACAAAAATGGAAAATCTGACAGCAAAGACATAAGTTAACAAAAATTTAAAGGCTATAAAAGCTTTAGTACTTATCAACAGTGGAATGCGAGAGACTTGATAAAAATGGATCAAGAGGAAAGAAATGACATATAAAAAAGCACTTCCTATTAAGTCACAGAAAAACCAAACTAAAAAAGTATTTACTGAGCATCTACTCCATTCAACGCTGTCCTGGACCCTCTTCCCTCTCTCCGTTCTCCACTGGGGATCTCATCCACTCCCATGGGTTCAATTTCCATCTCCCTGTAGACAACTTCTAGTTATCTATCAAGCCCCAATCTCTTTCCAACTCTACTCCAACAGCAACTGCCTGCTGGAAATCTCTACTTGCATTTACTTTCCAGAGACTCCTCAAATTCAACATGTCCCAAGGAGAACTCAATAGCTTCTCTTAGCCCTCTACACCTCCTATTTCCATTGTGGAGTCACCTCTGACACTTCTCTCCAGCTGCCCTCTGAAAACCATTTAAAAGCTCTTCAGAGCCTGGCTCTCCAGCCGACTTTTCCATTTTCCAGGCTTATTTCTTTCTCCCATTCTATGTCTCAGACAAATTGACCTAACTGCTGTCCCTCCCAAATTGGACAGTCTCTCTTCTGCCTATGTGACTTTGCACTGGCTGTCCCCTTTGCCTGCAACACACCACTCTCTCTTAAATCTCTAGGTTCTTTTAAGGATCAGCTCCTAGTAAAAGCTATTTCTGATCCCCCAAGTGTTGGTTTTCTCTCTCCTCAAGGTAGCAATATTTACCTAACTGTGCAATCCTACCCAGAATGTAATTTCCTGGAGAGAATGGAACATTTGGGGGGTTTTTGTCTTTATGTCCCTAGGTGCACAGTGCCTTGCACATAATAGATTCTTAGTAAATAATTGCTGGAATTCAATTTAATTGAAGATACTGAGCTACAAGCAGCAAAAAGGTCTATAAAGTAGGTGGGACACAACTGCATGATACTCAAGGCAGTGTCTCACTGATGAATATGGAAGGTAAACTTGGTCTTAGAAGGAAAATACGTTCTAAAAAATAAACTCCAACCTACCTCTTAGGGTGTGCAGGAGACTGCAATCAGGCACAGACCAGAGTTTGCACAGACCACTCCTATCAAACAGAAAGGAAAGCATCTCAGCCAGGGCTGCTCTAGGAAGGAAAAGGTACCTTGATAATATTAGAAAAGGACAGTCTCTTCCTAAGCCCCGCCCCCCTTCACCACCACCTTCAATCTGTGCATGGTGCAGCTGAAAGGGTCAACCTTGTGAGAGGGAGCATCACAGCCCAGATCACATGTGCCTGGGGCCTCTGTACATGCACTCTGAGCACACAGCACATTATGCTCCATCCTGTCCATGCTAAATGTGGTCTAATCCAAGGGTTAAAGAGAAACTGAAAACTGCAATAGAGTATGGGTCCAGAGCATCAAAACTTGGAGGTAACCAAGAGCAAATAAGGAAATGGGATGTGAGCAGAGTATATCTCAAGGCAGCAGTGGGGAACCTGTGGCCCCTCTGCCTGAATTCAAACTTCACAGAACAAATCCCCTTCACAAAAGGATTTATTCTGTAAACTTGGATTTAGTCAAAAGGTCCCACCCAAGGACCTAGAAGGCCACATGTGGTGGCCACGAGGCCGCAGGTTCCCCATCCTTGTAAGTTTTACTATTATTGCTTAATGAACTCCCCACCCCAAACAAAAACATCCCTATGGAATTAAGCTTACCAACAAGCTGTGGCCAGTAGTTTGGAATTGGGACTGAAATGACAATAGGAAATGGGTCGATCATCTCCAATCTGGCTGCAGAAGTTATTCAAAGACTGAAAAAAAAATAAATGGCTCACTAATAAAACTCTAATTTAAATTGCCAACTTCATCCTCAACCCAAGTTTTTTTTTTTTAATTTATTAATTTATTTGTTTTCACGATTAGGAACTATACCCAAAGGGCTATAAAAATGTGCATACCCTGGGGTGGCTAGGTGGCACAATGAATAGAGTACCAGCCCTGGAGTCTGGAGGACTTGAGTTCAAATCCGACCTCAGACACTTAACACAAAACTAGCCCTGTAACCTTGGGCAAGTCACTTAACCCCAACTGCCCTACCTTCCCCCTTCCAAAAAGCAAAAAAAAGTGCAGGAAAAGACCCAGCAATACTACTTCTAGGGCTGTATCCCAAAGAGATCATGCAAGTGGGATTTTTGCATATACACAGGGTCATCCTTGTGAAAGGGAGGAAAAGGACAAGCAGGAGTGTGTCAAGACCAACCCCTACAGCGTCACAGCCCAGATCACATGTGCCTGGGGCCTCTGTACATGCACTCTGAGCACAGAGCATGTTATGTTCCATCCTATCCATGCCAAACATGGTCTAATCCAAGAGTTAGAGACCATGCATCTGCAAAAATATTTGTAGCAGCTCTTTTTGCGGTGGCAAAGAATTGGAAATCAAGGGGATGCCCATCAATTGGGGAATGGCTGAGCAAGTTGTGGTATATGAAGGTAATGGAATACTCTTGTGCTGTAAGAAATGAGGAGCAGACAGATTTTGTAGTAACATGGAGAGACTTACATAAAGCGATGCTGAGTGAGGAGAGCACAACCAGGAGAACATTGTACACAATTACAGACACATCGTATCTTCGATGACTGATAGACTGGGCTCTTCTCAGCAATGCAAGGTTATAAGACAGCTTCAAGAGACTCATGATGGAAAGTGCTGACCACAACCAGAGAAAGAACTATAGAGTCTGAATGCAGATTGAAGCAAACTATTTGCTCTGTCTTTTTTTGTTTTGTTCCTTCTTTCTAGTTGTTCATTCCATTGGTTATAATTCTTCTTTATAACTTGACTGTTTAATGGGAAGGTATATGTAGAACCTATAACATCATGGGGGGGAGGGGACAAAATGTGAAACTCAAAAACTTGTGGAACTGAATGTTGTAAACTAAAAGTAAATAAATAAATGTAAAATGTAAAAAAAAAAGTATTTTTTTTCAGTTTTTAACATTCACTTCCCTAAGTTTTAAATTTTCTCCCCCACCTACCGCTAGCAGCATATTATCTGATATGGGCTCTACACATACATTCCTATTAAACACATTTTCACATTAGTCATGCTGCATAGAAGAAATATAATGAATGGGAGAAACCAGGGGAAAGAAGACAAAACATAACAAGACAAAACAAAAGAGAAAACAGTCTAGTCTGCTTCACTCTGCATTCTGACTCCATAGTTCTTTCTTTGGATGTGGATGGCATTTTCCATCATGAGTCCTTTGGAAATGTTATAGATCCTTGCATTGCTGAGAAGGGCTAAATCTATCAAAGTCAGTCATTGCACATTATGGCTGTTACTATATACAGTGGTCTCCTGGTCCTGCTTACTTCACTCAGCATCAGTTCATGTAAGTCTTTCCAGGTTTTTCTGAAGTCCACCTGTCCATCATTTCTTATAGCACAATAGTATTCGATTATATTCATATATTACAACTTGTTTAGCCATTCCCTAATTGATGGGTATCCTCTCAATTTCCAGTTCTTGGCCACCACAAAAAAAGCTGCTATAATTATTTTGGTACACATGGGTCCTTTTCCCATTTTTATGACCTCTTTGGGATACAGCCCTAGAAGTGTCAGCCCAACTTTTGACTCATTAAGCAAGGTAATTTTTTTGTATAATCCTGGCTAACGGACATCTTGCCCATGCTGAGACACCTCTTGGGGTTCAACATGCTGATTTCTACAGGCCTGTTCTCCCAGTCTACACTATGAAGGCTGCAAGTACTAAACACGACAGGGGGTATCCCAAGGTAGCACAGCTTCAGGCCTAGGAGGGTGGGATTGATGAGCCAAGCAAGAGTAGGCCTCTGCTAAGCAGAGCACAGCAGGTGGTTCTGAAAGCTCAGGCCCTTCCTTAGGAAGTAGCAAGCTGAGCAAGGGAACTACTCACCCCTTCCTTTCCTTCCTAGCAAAAGATTAGGGCAGGAGATAAATTAGACCGGAAACACCTTCAAGACAATAGCTTGGAGAATACCTCTTACCCGGAGAGATTTGTGCAGTTCCTGCTTCTGGGATGTCCTAGATGTCTCTGGAATCTCTTTATGGAGACGGGCTTCTTCCAAGCGCTTCATTGCCCTGTAACACAGGAATAACCATCACCACTGTCATAAAACAAGTTTTAAATGTTCTTCTAAGAATGACACTGTAATTGTCAGCACATAAAGCAAGACTCGTTTCTGCCTCACAGTGTCATTTAAACATTTGCTTCTAAAGCCAATTCTTATACTTTGGGAAGTAGCAATAAAAAATAGGTCTCATCCCTTATCCCAGGGCCTCTCCTTACCTGGGAAGTGAATAATTAGCAATCCACAGCCTAGCAGTCTTCAGGTTACTGGATCCTTCATGATACCAGGTTTGTTGATACTGAGGAATATGTTAAAAACAGAAATAGAAGTATCAGTCCTATCTTACTACCACTAAAGGTCAAAAGACTAGCAATGGCTATACTTCATGTGTTTTCTCAATGACAAACTAAAAATATCGACATATTCAAAAGCTCACTTGCCCTAGAGTAGGCAAACGAATCCTAATGGCACAAACGCTGAAAAAGACAAGAAAAAAATCCCTTTCCTGTCTTATAGGGTAACAGGTAGCAGGGTAAGAGGTACCTTACCTCTTCTTTGGACTTTTTGGATTTTTCATCATCCTTTTTGGTCTTTTTTAAGGCATCTGTGCCAACCACAGAGAGAATATTTCTCAATCTGTAAAAAGGAGGTAAGGATTTAAACTTAGTTGATATGAGATTAAAAAGAAGTGTATAAAAGAAAATAAATTCATGTATTTGGGTCCAAAATTGTGATTTTATCAGTTTGGGGAACTCCAACTGTGAAACAGCCTTTCACTGATGCAGATTATTCTCAGTAAGTCAAAAAGCATTTAAGTGCTTACTATGTGCCAGGCACAGTGTTAAGTGCTTTAAAATTGTTACCTCATTTGATCAAGCAATTCTGTAACTCTGAGTCTTAGAAAATTCTCTCAGGTACTGAGAGATACAGTAACTTGTTCATGGTCACACAAGCAAGGCATGAACCTAGGTTTTCCTAACCTCAAGGTTGGGCCCTCTACCTACTAAACCATACTGCCCCTCCTATTAAAGAAAAGAGCAGCCACTAAAGCCCAATCAAAATTGCAATATTCTCTCCCCACCCAAAATCTCAATTAAAAAAGAAATTAAGTGCTCAATCTATTCCTACTTTAGTATTCTTTTTCTCAGTCATTTCCCTCTTCTCTGCAGGCTCTGAACTCTACTTGTGACTTCCTCCTCCCAGAATCCACAAGCTCTATGTCTCCTTAACAGAGGGAGGCCTCTCTGAAGCTAGCCAATTTGCCTAGATCTGTTCATCACCACAACAAATACATATATAACAACACAGCATTCTTCTCACCATTTTTGCCACCAATGACATCACTAGCTTATTCTTACAGGAGTAACATGTGGATGGTAAAAGGTACGATTTTCTTCTCAAATTATACAATGAAGAGGCCCTATTTTAGTTTGAATAGTTGAAGAAATTTATCAGATGTCTATTTTTTTCAGATAATTTTTTTAATACTCAAACACAAACACTTAACCAATCCCAAATTCTAATAATGACTTAAAATAATTTGATATTATTCAAGTATCCTTTCCACTATTTTAATAGAAAATTCAGCATTTTTAAAAGTCTTCTCCAAAATGGTTTAAGAATTATCTTATTAGCTAAAACAAATAAGTAAAATGTAAAGAAATTAGATGCTGAAGACCAATGATCAAAGTCTCAGCTTCACTGACTAGTCCAATTCTTGTAACTAGAATATATTATATAAAGGAGAAAAATTTCAATATTTTGGGAGGTCAGTTAGCCATCTGGAGATGATCACCTCTCTCTCCTTTCAGCAGGGCCCTCTCCAAAGAGTGTGATTGGTTCACCCAAGGCTCGAAGGCAAGCCTTGACTTCCGAGTCATCCGTGGAAACGTTGATTTGCCGGGCTCGCTTCCTTCGCTCAAATTCAGCCAACACTTCTGCTTGTCTTTCACTGATATGTTCTTCAATTTCAAAGACTTCCCCTATACAAAGAAAAGGCAATAGAGTATAGTGATCAATCATATAGTTCATACTCCAAATAGAAGGAAAAAAATTGTAACTTACTATTCATGCCCAATACCTAGCTCAAAATTCCATAGCTATAAAAGGAGGGTAACGGTTCTATCCATCTGATTCCACCTGATTGAATCCCAACTAAATACAAGAGCAAAACGCAAAGTTGTGATGAAACTTGGAGAGGACAGACTTTAGGAGCCCAGAATCTTTGATAAATTTGGCATATTAATTATTTATGCTTTTTGTTTAAAAAGAAAAAGAGAGGCACAAGTTGTATCCTTGTATTCATCAAAGCAATGCTGATACGGGGGCACTAATACATGACTGATAAACTTCCATGATAATGAAATTCAAATCCTATAAGAATTTTGACAGGTACAATCTCCCTTAAGGTTCCACACAGTGTTCATTTATATCATAAATAACAAATTAAGCTTGCTATCACTTCAGTATCTCCTTAGATTCATTTAAATAAGCTAGGACAGGATCTCACAGAATTCCTTTGGCAGTCATGGGAAACCTATGGACCCCTTATCAGAATGTTTTTAAATACACAAAATAAAATATACAATATCACAAAGGAAATCAATTATAACAAACTACAGTGATCTAAATACAAGTTGGGGCAGCTAGGTGGCTAAGCAGATTGAGCCCAGAGTCAGGAAGACTCGAGTTCAAACCCAGCCTCAGATATTTATTAACTGTGTGTCCCTGAGCAAGTTGCTTAAACTTGTTTGCCTCAGTTACCTCAACTGTAAAATGAGCTGGCAAACCATTCCAGTATCTTTGCCTAAGAAAACTCCAAGTGCGGTCACGAAGAGTCAGACATAACTGAAATGACCGAACAACAAAATAAAGGATTGTCCCAAAACTCTTAGTGAATTTTAAAAAAGTTTTAACTTTTAATGGCTTAAAACTGCACTAACAGTTTTGGGACACCCTGGATTTAAAAAAGCAAAAAACAAGTTCACAGACAGGACCAGGTAAACAACTGTTTCTAAAACTAGAGTCAATACTAGGGAGTCTTGGCTAAGTCGTGGTTGTCTCAGTTGTTCTGAGGTAGTTTAGGGAAAGGATAAAATAAAAACATTGGAGAAGAAAAAAACAAAAGAAAGGAATAAACATGACCATGCTGGCTCAAAACAATGTCAGAACCTATTTTTGAGGAAGCAGAGTGAGATTTGCTGAACTTATTCTGAATGACTTTCCTCATAATAATACTCATAATCCATAGGAATAGTCCACCAAAAAAAATGATGGAGAAAGGGCATCAGGGAAGATGCTAGATGAGAAGAATGACTATTT
>NW_027185896.1:0-32377 GCF_028583685.1 Petaurus breviceps papuanus
TATTGTTTGTCCCATTAGACTGAGCTTCTTTAGAGCAGGGACTAACAGTGTGTGGTACATAATAGATAATTAATACATTCTTGTTGACTACAAGTTATGTACTGTCTAAATGGAAGGTAATCTCAGAAAAGAAAATCACTTACACTGGGGTGCCTTTTGAAGTAAATTGAAATTTGAACCAAGTCTAAAATTGCCATATGGTATCATCATTTGGTATAGCTTTGGTGTTTGTTTTTAATTATTTTTGTTTATTCTGTTGATTTTTGTAGGTTAGTATATATTTACCAGTATTGAAGACTATGAAGAGTGTAGTGGAAAGAATGAAAAACATCAGCAGTCATGTTGTAAGTTATAATTCATCTAGAGGGATATTTAAGATACTTTTTTTGATGAACTCTTAAAAGACAATTGACATTGCCTATTAAAATTTATATAAATTATGTTTGCATGTTTATAAACATACAATTTATTTCATGGTTCTGCATGTTTAAAGATGGAACACAGTATATAGACTGTTCCAGATTCAATAAAAGCCTGTGCTTCAGACTGAGATATTTCACAACTATCTTTAGTTACTTCTTACTGGTGCTTTTACTTGAATAATACGAATGTTTTGAATAATGAATTTGAATAAATGAAGTTTTGAAATGGAATAACTTAAGAGTTGTAGTGAGTAGTTGATTAAGAAGGTAGTGTTAAAAGAATGAAATTAAATTTCTTTACCTAGTTATGAAACAAAAATGACAAGGGATTAAAGACATCTAACAGATATTGGAAAGAATACATTTGCCATTGGACATGTGGATCTGGTGCAAGGGGACTTAAAACTGAAAATGTAGTCTTGTACATCTGCTGATTCAGACAATATCAGTCATTATATAAGAATAGCAGTGCAAAAGCTAAGAAATTCACAGGAGGCAGTGTACAAGAAGTAGCATTTGTCCTTTGATTTCTATATACATGTGAAGAATGTAATAAAGTAAACTAGAGAGCTTAACATAAAAGAGGTAAATTTGACCTGGTGTTACTGAGACTTGGGCAAGATGTGACTCATAACTAGAATATAGCAAGGAAGGAATTGTTCAGTCATTTCAGTTGTGTCTGGCTCTCTTTGTAAGCCCATTTGGGTTTTTCTTAGCAAAGATACTGAAGTAGTTTGCCATTTCCTTCTCCAGCTCATTTTACAGATGAAAAAACTGAGGCAAACAGGGTTAAGTGACTTGCCCAAGGTCACATAGCTTGTTAGTATCTGAAGCTAGGTTTGGACTTTCTGACTCTGGGTGTGGTGCTCTGTCCACTGTACCACCTCACTGCTCAAGGAAAGAATAGATTATCCAAGACTACAGAGTAGTGGGTATTATGGAAGAAATTTCATTAACTGAAAGGTGAAGTAGTTGAGTTAGGATTAAAGGATAGAAAAACAGAGGCAATAGTAGTCTATTCCAGACCATCTAACTAGAAGGAGGAAGTGGATTCACTCCAGAAGCAGATCACAAATCTAAGCTCTTTCTGCCAAAAGTTGAGCAGTTGATTAATTCTTGATTTGTATTTTAGATAATGTTTTTTAAGATGGAAGAAGTAATTAAAAAGCATTTGAGTGCCTGCTATGTGCCAGGCATTGTGTTAGGTACTAAGGATACATAGACTACCCTCACAGTGGTTACATTCTTAAGACTTTTATTTTTTTGTCTTGTTGTTTGAATGTACATGAATCAACACGTACACATAAAAGTATATACAAGCTAAATACCAAGTAATTCTATCGAGGGGGTCAGGAAAGGTCTACTGTAGAAGATGGTACTTAAGTAGAGCTTTATTAGATGCTAGGGAGTCTAAAAGGCAGGATAAGGGGAATGAAGGGACATCATTCTGACCAATAAAGAGGAATTGGTAGCCAGAGAAGAAGTGCCAAGAATCTTGAGTGGAAGAGTGCATAGCACTTAGAATTTCTAATGTAATAGAGGAAAGCCAAATGTATTCTGATTGCTCACCTTTGATTTTGGGAGAGAATATTTCGAAATTTCAAAGCATTCAGACAAAGCATAGGCAGGAATCCTGTGGCCTAAAATTCTGCAGGGAAAGTCAGTTCAAGATGAGAAATTTTTAAACATGAAATCTGATGACAAATACAAATTTTTCCTTTGAGGTAGGAGTACATCTATAGATATTTACATAACTACAGAGAGTATGCATTGCATTTTTTTGTCTGTTTTTATTGATATATTTTAATATCCCAGTGACCATCCCTTGAAGCAAAAGGGGAAAGAGGGGAAAAAAAATCAGTTCAGCATAACTAACTTACACATTAACTCAGTGTGACACACATACAGTAACACACATCCAGAGACCCCCACCTCTGCAAAGATAACCTCTGTTTTTAAAAGAAATGTACATAAAATGGAAAGAGAAAATAAACTAAGAATGAATGCAAAAGAATGGAATGGTTTTATTTGAGTGTCAGGAATTCTAAAGACCAGAGTAACTTATAGCTTACAGTGAATTCTGATGGAAATATGAAGATACATTTTAGTTATATTGGGGAAAAGAAGATTAAAGTAGTGGGAATAGGAGCTCTATTTGGGCAGAGAGAATAGAGATGATGGAAAAAGAAACAGGCAGGCTATTAATCTTTTACTGTGTTGGGTTTTTTTCTTGCCAAAGAGGAAGACTAAGAAGTATAAACACAAATTTGCTAGTAAGGAATTGAAACTCAAGATTAGAGAGATGATATGAGAGAACCTACCTTCTACCAGTGAGTTCTCATAACTAAGTAACCATGCTGGAAGAACTTGAGGATGGGACTAGGGAGTGACTGTTGCAGATTTTGAAAAGCTGTAAAGAATGAGAAATGAATTCTAGGAATTAGAGATGAACAAATATCCTTTTTTTTTTTTTTTTTAAGCAATCGGGGTTAAGTAACTTGCTCAAGGTTACACGGCCAGTTATTTCTGGGTGTGGTGCTGAGTGTCTGAGCCCGTGATTCGATCTCCAGGTCGTCCCAACACTGGAGCTGGTATTCTTACTCGCTGAGCCACCTGGCCGCCCCTAAGCAATTGGGGTTAAGTAACTTGCTCAAGGTTACACGGCCAGGTATTTCTCGGTGGGTGCTAAGTGTCTGAGCCCGGGATTCGATCTCCAGGTCTTCTCAACACTGGAGCCGGTGCTCTTACTTGCTGTGCTACCTGGCCGCCCCCAAATATCCTTATTTTCATAAAGGGGCAAATTGTATACAGCTAAACTTGACTTACATTCCTGGCAAAATTATAGATTTCTTTATTAAAAGAATGGTTTGCTAGCTCAACGAAGGAAATAATAGTAATAACTGTTAGTAGTTGAATGAGTTCTTTGCTTAGAGAACCACAGGGGTCTCTTCTTGACTTTGTTTATGTCTAAACAATGACTTAAATGAAGGCATGATCGGCATACTTATCAAATTTGTGAACCACATGATGAGGTAATAGATTGGAATCCAAAAGAGATTTCCAGGCTATAATAAAAACCCATATTTGTATAACAACTTCAGATTTCAGAGACATTAATCTTGTTAGGTAGGTAACTTAAAAATATTATCCTTATTTGCAGATGAGGAAATGGGCTGATTTACTCGTCGTTACACAGTTTTCCTAATTCTGTATCCTAGGTTCTTTTCATTACATTGTCAAATATGTGGGCCAGATCTAATAAGATGAAATTTAATAGAATAAAGTACAGATTTTTACATTTGGGTAAAAAAAAGTACTAATACAAGCAGGGGAGATATGGCTAAACAGCTTTTCATGTGGGGAGAAAACAGGGATTTTAGTGTACCATAAATGTTACATATGCCAACTTTAAGACAGGTCACCCAACAAAACTAATGGGATCTTAGGTTGTATCAATAGAAACACAGTGTACAGAGAGATGATAGTCCTGATAACCTGCCTTGGTTAAACCATTTCTGAAGTGCTGTGTTCAGTTCTGGGCATTTTAGCCAGAAAACATTGAAAAGCTGAGGGACTTCTGCAGAGGATGGCTTTAAATCATTCAATACAAGAATCGGGATATTTTGCTGGAGAACAGAAAGTGGTAGATTTCTTCACATATTTGAAGGTTATAATTGTTTTGGTTGGCCTCTGAAGATAGAGCTAGAAATAATAGGTAGAAGTTATTGAAAAGATTGTTTTAGCCTTGAGGCCTGGGAGAAAGTAAAAGAAAAGAGAAATGTGAGGAGGAGAGACTGGGTTTGGGATAAAATATGTTTATTTTTGGACAGGTTGAGTTTGATGTGTTAGCTTGCAGTATAGTTGGGTAAAGCATGCCTTGCCAGGTAATTTTGAAGTTCAGGTTCAGAGATCAGAAGAAATGTGAGGATTAAAGGAAAAGATTATAAAGTTACTTTTGTAGAAAAGATAGCTGAAGTGGTTGATGACTGTGATCACAAAGTGAAAGAACATAAAAAAAACCCAGCCCCTTTAGATAGGAGGAGGTAGGAAAGGGTCAGATAAGAAGTAGTTAGAAGGGTAGAATGAGAATAAAGCTGAGAAAAGAGGTTTATTTAAAAAAAGGAAGTGAGGGGAATGTCTATAGTATGCAATAGAACTGCAGAAAAGTTCAAGAAGATGAAGGCTGAGAGGACCTTCAACTTTTAAAATTAAGAACAAGAAGCAGTTTCATTCAGTAGATCCAGGTGCTCTCTGCCTTTAACTTTCAGTTTCTAAATTTTGTGATAGAATGACAAAAATGAAATATTCTCCTTCATATTCTAGGATAGTAAGCATAGCTTATAAAGGTTGGAAAGATGGAACTTACCTTTTTTTGGTACTTAGTATGGTACTTCTGTGTCATAGTGAAATGGTGATTTATAGCCATGGTTAGGAATGAACAGGTTGCATAAAAAAGAGAAATGGAGGTCTGGCAGAATGAAATGCTGGAGGAGGGGTGGGAAGAAGACTGCATATATAAGAAATAAAGGGATTGGTTTTAAGAGGAATATAAGGGACAAACATTCTTTCTTCCCTTCTCCACCCCTCCTCTCTCATACTCCTGCTGCATGAGAGAGGCAAAAAAGACACAGGTAGATAGGAAGGGATAGTTTAAACTAACCGATGTTTTAATTGTTGGTGAGTTATTTCTGTGATCATACCCTGCTGTCGGACTGTGGACATCAGGGTCAGTTAACAATATTTCTGGCATTTGAAATTATAATTAATTCTCTGATAACTTAAATATTTCCTAAAGCTTTTCTGCATTTGTTTTCAAACCCCATAGTTCTTCTTTAAAATGAAGTCTATTTTCCCTTGGAATTCTAAAACTAAAAGGTTATTTAATCTCTTTGTGTCTCAGTTTCTTGATTTGTAAAAAATGAAGTTTAACTAGACTCTTAAGGAAGAAGGTTTCCTTTTATTTCTTAATCTTTTGATCTATTCAGTAAATATGTTTGGTTGTGTAGTTGTTTTTTGTTTTTGTTTTTGTTTTTTTCGTGTATAAAAAATAGCATAAGTGTCAGAGTTCTACTTTGGACTTTTATAGATGTTGATTGGGATATTGATTGGTTTCTAGCTATGCCTATAATTAATATCACTATTATAAAGTGATCTGTCCTATTTTTGTTGAGCAATTAAGAGCTCCTTCATTCCAAAGCAAATAAATGGGTCAACTGTTCCTAACTTTTTAGCAGTGTTATAAAATCATTCAAGATTAACTAACTGAAAAAATATCCACATCATCTTTTCAGTCATAAATTAATTCTCTGGATCTCAGTTCCCTTTTAGAATTGACATATTTCTTTGAGTTAAGAGTAAATCATAGGATTTAGAGATAGACAGGACCTTAATGATCACGAAATCCAGCCACCTTTTACAAATGAGGAAATTTAGGCCCAGAAAGATTAATTACAGATTGCGGAAACTCTGATTCTCTGACTTCATATGCAGTTCTCTCTCTTACTCAATCACTCTGCCACCCATAGCAGAGTTTCCTGGTCAGTAGCAGAAATTTGCCTTTAAATGCCCCTTTTATTTATCATCTTAAAAGTTTCTTGTTACCAGGTATCTAAAATTGTTTTTCCTATACTCATTGATTAAGGATTTAAATCATGTATTCAAACTGTAATTCATAGGTTATTGAAGCAAATCTAAAAGGAGAAATGAACTTGAAAATAGAAACTGATTTAGTATGTATTACAACACATTTTAAAGATCTTGGAAATCCTCCATGGGGTAAGATTTCTTGTTTATCTTTCACTTTGCTTTTGTTAAACTTAAAAATGATATCTCATCATGATCTTTAAACGCTAAATTGAAAATCTGGTTGGGTACATTTTTTGCTTGTACTGAGGGAGGGAGAAATGGAATAATTTGTATGATCATTCCAGTTTGGGAAAAAGACATTGAACTATACATTTTTTATTGTAATGATTTAACAAGATAAATAATAAGGGATGTTTTGATTCTTTTGGAAAAAATGTAGAATGGACTTAAAAAATTTTTTTTTCATCCTACTGTTTCAGAATGATGGTCATTGTATAAGATACTTACATTTATTTTGAACCAGATCTATGATTTCATTAGAAAACTTGTCCTGTGGAAACTTCCTTTACCAATGCGGGTTACCACCTGCTCTGCTATTTGTCTTAGAAAGTTGTCTGGGGGTATTAAGAAGATAATTGATTTGCTCAAGTTACATAAGGCTTAATCACATATATATCAACAAGGTACTTAACATAGTACTCAGTGGTTAAATCTAAATGTCAGACATTTTTTTTCCTTAACTCAACAGGTATTTGTTGAAAGAGATAGCATGAGTTCATTCATTCAGATCACATGCTCCTTTAAATATGGATCATATCGGGGCAGCTAGGTGGCACAGTGAATAGAGCGCTGGCCGTGGAGTCAGGAGGACCTGGGTTCAGGTCCAGCCTCAGACACTTAACACACACACACACACACACAAACTAACCATGTGACCTTGGGCAAGTCACTTAATCCCAATTGCCCTCCAAAAAAAATTATGGATAATATCTTTCATATTTATCTCTTGACCCTAGTATATTTGGTTTTTTTTTTTGTATTTTTATTTATTTTGTTTAACATTTCCCATTTACATTTTTTTAAAAGATTTATTAACTTCTGATTTACATCATTCGTTTCCACCAGATTTTGAGTTACAAATTTTCTCCCCGTTTTTCCCCCACCCATCCCCCCAAAACAGCAGTCCCACAGGATATCCCCACCTCTGATCTGCTCTCTCCCATATTTTCTACCATACCCGTTTCAACTTTTCCAGTAGGGCATGGTGGATCTCTATATTTCCCAATTACATGTAAAACAATATTGATAATAGTATATATATATTTAAACATTTGATTTTAAAACTTTGAATTCCAGATTCATTCCCTTCCTCCCTTATCACCCACCCTTACTGGGAAGATAAGCAGTTCAGTATAGGTTGTACATGTGTGGCTAATGCAAAACAATAACATAGCAGATATATTGTAAAAGACTGACTATATTTCCCTCCCTCCTATCCCACATCCCACTTCTTCTATAAGAAACATATATACACACATTCACATATGTATTCATATGCCTGCATACCCTAATATAAAGACATATATATATATATATATATTTCTAATCCCTTCAACTACTGAGAAAAGTTTCATAGGTTACAATTATTGTTTTTCCATGTAGGAATGTTAATAGTTCAACTTTGGCCAAGTGGCTCAGCAAGCAAGAGCACCGGCCTCAGTGCCGGGACGACCCGGATCAAATCCGGGCCCAGACACCCAGCACCACACCCAGAAACAACAACTGGCCATGCAACCCCGAGCAAGCCACTCAACCCCAATTGCTTAAAAAAAAAAATAGTTCAACTTTGATAATTTCCTTATGATTTCTTTTCCCTGTTTACCTTCTCATGCTTCTCTTGCTTCTTGTATCTGAATGTCAAATTTTCTATTCAGCTCTGGTTTTTTCAGCAAGAATGCTTGAAAGTCCTGTATTCCACTGAATGACCATATTTTTCCCTGAAACAGGATACTCAGTTTTGCTGGGTAGGTGACTCTTGGTTTTAATCCCAGCTCCCTTGACCTCCGGAATATCACATTCCAGGCCCTTCGATCCCTCAGTGTAGAAGCTGCCAGATCCTGGGTTATCCTGATTGTGTTTCCACAATATTCAAATTGTTTCTTCCTGGCTGCTTGTAATATTCTCTCCTTAATCTGGGAATTCTGAAACCTGGCTATAATATTCCTAGGAGTTTTCTTTTTGGGATCTTTTTCAGGAGGTGATCGGTGGATTCTTTCAACCTCTATTTTGCCCTCTCGTTCTAAAACATCAGGGCAGTTTTCTTTGAGAACTTCCTGGAGGATGCTTTCCAGGCTCTTACTTTGGTCATGGCTCTCAGGCAGTCCAATAATTTTTAAATTATCTCTCCTGGATCTATTTTCCAGGTCAGTGGTTTTTCCCATGAGATATTTCACATTGCCTTCTATTCTTTCATTTGTTTGGATCTGTTTAACAGCATCTTGATTTCTCATAAAGTCATTAGCTTCCATTTGCTCCAATCTAATTCTGAAGCAATGATTCTCCTCAGTGAGCTTTTGAGATTCTTTTTCCATCTGGCAAATTCGACTTTTTAAGGCATTCTTCTCCTCATTGCCTTTCTGAGCCTCCTTTGCCATTTGAGTCAGTCTGTTTTTTAAGGTATTATTTTCTTCAGTCAGGCTGTTGACTCTCATTTCATAATTTTCTTGCATTGTTCTCATTTCTCTTCCCAATTTTTCCTCCACTTCTCTTATCTGCTTCTTAAGGTCCTCTATGGCCTGTAACCAGCTTGTATTTTCCTTTGAAGCTTTTGGTGCAGGAGTTCTGACTTCACTGATTTCCTCCTGTTCCATGCCTTGCTCCTTCTTATCCCCAAAATAGGAGTGTAATGTTGGAATCTTCTGTCTGCTTTGTTTCCTTTGCCTGCTCATTTTGCCACTCAACGATTTGACTTTTGGGCTTTTTGCCACAGTAGGACTCTGCCACCAGACAGGGGAGTTTTTGTCCCAAACGCTGGGGTTTTCTCAGCTGCCGGAGGTATTAGATGGGTGCCCTCTCTGAGGTCTCCACACGCTCTGGCAAGCTGGACACACACCCCAGGACCTCCACCCTAGACTGCAATCCAGATCCAAGCAGGTTAAAGCAAGAGCGATGACCCCTCAGACTGGTGCTTGGTCCCCCTACACTCTGCAGGCCAGGAGCTGAAGCCGCCACGTGGCGCTGGCAGGCTGTGCCGGCATCTCAGCGGTTTCTCGCCCCGGGGGTAAAAGCCACGCACTCCCACTTACTGGGTCCCAAAGTCCAGACTGCACTGGCCTCTCACCTTGTCCTTCGCATCTATGTGTTGATAAATCTGGAAACGGCCACAGCTTCTGCTGATCTGGAGTCCCTCTGGCTGGCGGCTGGTCAGGCCCGCCCTGGGGCTAAAGCCTCGGTGTGGGGCTGGGCTCGCTGTGCTGGCCGATTCCTGCCGGCCTGCCGGGCTGTTCTCAGCGGGAGGTTAGCTTCTCTGTGTCATTTTGTGGGTTCTGCAGCTCCAAAGTTTGTTTAGAGTCCCCTTTTTACATGGATTGGGGAGGGTGGAAGCCGGAGCCCCGGGAGGGTCGTGCTTCTACTCTGCCATCTTGGCTCCGCCCCCCCCCCAGGCCTAGTATATTTGTTTTGCATACAGTTGGGACTCTCTAAATGCTTATTGATTGGATGAAGGAATGCATTTTCAGGTTGCTGTTGTGCTTGTAAGACAAGGATGAAAAGACAAATACACATGACACCCAAAAGAATAATAGTTATTCCACTTAACCACATAAAAAGTAGCCCTTTTGAACTTGAAAGACACCATGGTACAGTACATAGAGGAGCCTTGGAGCTGGGATGATTTGGGTTCAAACTCCTCATCTGATACATACTACTTTTGTGAGCCTGGGTAAGTCATTTAATCACCCAGTATTCTAGGGTACTTTCAAAGACTCTTAGGCTACTGACTCACATTGCTAGAAGGAGTTTTCTTCAACAAGAGAGTTACCTGTACTAATGGAATCATAGGTCTAGTCCCTGTACCTTTGAATATATTTAGCTCAGACTGTCCTACAATAGTGATCATTTTGTTTAAAGGTCTTTTCTATCATTGTAGCCTCTGAAGACACTTCTCAAGATAGAGATGAAGAGAACATGGCTGAAGCACGAATAGATATTAAGAAGCTTCTACAGTTTCTTGCAGGACAGCAAGTAAACCCAACAAAAGCATTATGTAGTGAGTTTGCTTTGTTATTTCATTTCTCTGTGTAATATACTTTAAACAACATTAATCCAGAGCACTTTTCTAAAAAAACTTCACTAAAATCTCAGCTGTCTTGAATTCAACCTCGTAGAAGAACCCTCAGCTTTCTAGAACAATCCTGGTTTAAGAATTTGGGGTAAGAGATGGAGGAGGATCTTTTTGACAGCAAAACACTCATTGAGCCTCATACACCTACACATGGTAGACATTTAATATTTGTTGAATGAAGGAATGAGCATCTAGCCGCAGTAGGTGGTTGTAGGAGAGAATTATGGAATAGGATATCTTGTCTTGCCTATAAAGGATAACATTTCTGCATGAGAACTGAGTAATGTGGCAGAAACAGCTCTGGAGAGCTGATTAGATCAGCAGTGGTCAGGGCAAACTATTAACCCTCATTACCATGGGGAAGAAGAGAACCAGTGATAGGAACATGAATAATAGAACTAAGTTAGGGAGTTGGAGGCAGGTAGAATGAAGAACAGGAGGAATGGCATTACTAACAACTCCTGTGAACTAATAATAATAGCTTCTTTTTTTTGTCTTTATTAATTTGTTTGTTTACTTTTAGTTTACAAGATACAGTTGTTACAAACAAAATCACAATCCCTTGAGTTTCAAATTTTCTCCCCCTTTCTCCCTTCTTCCCCCCCCCCCCCCCGTGGCGGCATACAATCAAATATAGGATGTGCAGATACTTTCACGTTAGACATTAGTCAAGTTATGAAGAAGGATTGTATCAGATGGAATGAACAATGGTAAAGAGGAAACAAAACCAAACAAGAAAAAGAAAGAGAGCAGGTAGTTTGCTTCGATCTGCATTCAAACTCTATTCTTTCTAGTTCTTTCTATGAATGTAGACATCTCTCTCCATCATGAGTCTTTTGGAGTTGACTTATAACCTTGTATTGTTGAGAAGAGTCCAGTCTATCAAAGTTGGTCATCACACATACACTGTATCTGTAATTGTGTACAAATTTCTCCTGCTTCTGCTCTTCTCACTCAGTGTCAGTTCATACAAGCCTCTCCAGGTAAATATAAAGTCCATCTGCTCCTCGTTTCTTATAGCACAATAGTATTCCATTACATTAATATACCACAACTTGTTTAGCCATTCCCCAATTGATGGGCACCCCCTTAATTTCCAATTCTTTGCTACCACAAAAAGAGCTGCTATAAATATTTTTGTACATATGGGTCTTCCTCCCACTTCTATGATCTGTTTGGGATACAACCCTAGAAGTGGTATTGCTAGGTCAAAGGGTATGGAATTCTTTATAGCCCATTGGCCATAGTTCTAGATTGCTCTCCACGATGGTTAAATCAGTTCACAACTCCACCAGCAATGCATTAGTGTTCCAATTTTTCCACATCCTCTCCAGCATTTGTCATTTTCCTGTTTTGTCATCTAAGCCAATCTGACCGGTGAGATGTGTTAATTGAAGAGTTGTTTTGATTTGCATTTCTCTAATCAATAGTGATTTAGAACATTTTTTCATATGCTTATAGATATCTTTAATTTCTTCCTCTGAAAACTGCCTGTTTATATCCTTTGACAAATTATCAATTGGGGGATGACTTGTATTCTTATATATTTGACTCAATTCTCTGTATAATTTAGAAATGAGGCCTTTATCAGAGACATTGGTTGTAAAAATTCTTTCCCAATTTCCCACTTCCCTCTTAATATTGGTTACATCGGCTTTGTTTGTACAGAAGCTTTTCAATTTAATGCAATCAAAATTTTTCATTTTGCATTTTATAATGCTCTCTAATTCTTGTTTGGTCATAAAGTCTTCCCCTCTCCATAAATCTGACAGGTAAACTATTCCTTGCTTTCCCAGATTGCTTACAGTATCAGCCTTTATACCTAGATCATGCACCCATTTAGACTTTATTTTGGTGTACAGTGTAAGATATTGGACAGTGCCCAGTTTCTGCTATACTATTTTCCAGTTTTCCCAGCAGTTTTTGTCAAATAGTGAGTTCTTATCCCAGAAGCTGGAGTCTTTAGGTTTATAAAACAATAGATTACTATAGTTATTGACTACTTTGTCTTGTGTACCTAATCTATTCCACTGATCCACTACTCTGTTCCTTAGCCAGTAACATGTAGTTTGATGACTGCTGCTTTATATAATAAAGTTTAAAATCTGCTATGGCTAGGCCACTTTCCCTAGCATTTCTTTTCATTAATTCCCTTGATATTCTAGATCCCCATATCCAAACTGTTGCCAACACCTGCAGGTTTCACCTTTGCATCATCTCTCAGATATACCCCCTTCTTTCCTCTGATCCTGTCACCACTCTAGTTCAGGTCCTCATCACCTCGTGCGTTGGTTATAGCAATAGCCTGCTAGTGAGTTTGCCTGTCTCAAGTCTCTTCCCACTCCAGTCCATTCTCCATTTAGCCACTAAAGTGATTGTACTAAAATGTAGGTCAGACCATGTTATTCTATTCTGCCCATTAAATTCCAGTGGCTTCCTGTTGCCTCCAGGATCAAAAGCAAAATGGTCTGTTTTACCTTCAAAATCCTTCATATTGTAGCCCTCTCCTACCTGTCTAGTCTTCTTAAATTTTAATCCCTAACACATACTCTTTAATCCAGTGATAGTGGCCTCATGGCTGTCCCATGAGGAAGATCTTCTGACTCTTGAATTTGGGCATTTTCTTTGGCTGTCAACCATGCCTGAAAGGCTCTCTTTTTTCCATTCTAACTACTGACCTCCCTGGCTTCTTTAAATCCCAACTAAAATCCCACTTTCTACAGGAGGTCTTTCTCAGTCCCTCTTAATTCCATTGCTTCCCCTCCTTTAATTATTGCCTATTTATCCTGTATTAACTTTCTTTGTATATATTTGTTTGTATGTTGTCTCCCCCATTAGATTGTCAGCTCCTTTAGAACAAAGACTGTGTTTTGCTTCTTTTTTTTTTGTTTAATTTGTTTATTTTTAGTTTTCAACATTCATTTCCACAAGATTTTGAGTTACAAATTTTCTCTCCATCTTTCCCCTACCCCCCACCCCAATATAGCGATTCTACTGAATTCTCCTTCCCCCAATCTCCTCTCTCTTATATTCTCCCCCATCACCCCTCTGACTTTCTAGTAGGGTAGGATGGATTTCTATACCCCAATTCCTGTATATCTTATTTCCCAGTTGCATGTAAAAAAAAAAATATATATATATATATATATATATATATATATATATGTGTGTGGGTGTGTGTGTGTGTGTGTGTATTTTTTTTAACATTTGATTTTAAAACTTTGATTTCCAGATTCTTTCCCTTCTTCTCTCGTCACCCACCCCTACTGGGAGGAAAAGCAATCCAATATAGGTTATACATGTGTAGTTATGCAAAACATTTCCATAGTAGTTATATTGTGAAATAATGACTATATTTCCCTCCATCCTATCCCACCCCCCACTTACTCTGTTTTCTACTTTGACCCTGTCCCTTTTCAAAAGTGTGTACTTTTAACTACCCTTCCCCCAGTCTTCCCTCCTTTCTATTATCCCCTCTCTTATCCCTTTCCCCCCTACTTTCCTGTAGGGTAAGATACCCAATTTAGTGTGTATGTTATTCCCTCCTTAAGCCAAATTCAATGAGAGTAGGGTTGACCCATTCCCTTTTGCCTTCCTATTCTTCCCCTCCATTGTAACAGTCTTCTCTTGCCTCTTTTATATGAGGTAATTTACCCTATTCTATCTTTCCCTATCTCCTCTCATTATATTCTTCTCTCACCTCTTAATTTTATTTTTTAGACATCATCCATTCCTATTCAACTTATCCTGTGCCCACTGTCTATGTATACACGTACACATATATACACACACTCACATATGTATTTATACGTACATATACCCTCCTATATATACATATAAATGTATATATAAATATATATTCCCATCAACTATCCTCATTCTGAGAAAAGTTTCATGAATTAAAATTATTGTTTTATAATATAGGAATGTAAATAGTTCAATTTTAATAAGTTCCTTATGATTTCCCTGTTTACCTTCTCATGCTTTTCTTGCTTCTTGTATTTGAAAGTCAAATTTTCTATTCAACTCTGGTTTTTTCATCAGGAATTCTTGAAAGTCCTCTATTTCATTGAATGACCATATTTTCCCCTGAAACATTATACTCAGTTTTGCTGAATAGGTGATTTTTGGTTTTAATCCTAGCTCCTTTGACCTCCAAGCCTTTTAATCGCTTCATGTAGAAGCGGCTAGATCTTGTGTTATCCTGATTGTGTTTCAAATTGTTTCTTCCTGGCTGCTTGTAATATTTTCTCCTTGACCTGGGAACTCTGGAATTTGGCTGTAATTCCTACAAGTTTTCTTTTGGGGATGTTTTTCAGGAGATGATTGGTGGATTATTTCAACCTCTATTTTGTCCTCTGGTTCTAGAATATCAGGGCAATTTTCCTTGCGAGTTTCTTGAAGGATGATTTCTAGGTTCTTTTTTTGATCATGGCTTTCAGGTAGCCCAATAATTTTTAAATGATCTCTCCTGGATCTATTTTCCAGGTCAGTGATTTTTCTAACGAAATATTTCACATTGCCTTCTATTTTTTCATTTGTTTGGATCTATTTTATAGTATCTTGGTTTCTCATAAAGTCATTAGCTTCCATTTGCTCCAATCTAATTTTGAAGGAATTATTCTCTTCAGTGAGTTTTTGAAATTCCTTTTGCATCTGGCAAATTTGACTTTTTAAGGCATTCTTCTCCTCATTGGCTTTTTGGGCCTCTTTTGTCTATTTTTTAAAGTATTACTTTTTTTCAGTCAGGTTGTTGACTCTCTTTTCATGATTTTCTTGCATCATTCTCATTTCTCTTCTGAGTTTTTCTTTCACTTCTCTTACTTGAATTTCTTTTTTTTCTTTTCTTTTTTTTTGGAGGGGGGAAGGCAGGGCAATTGGGGTTAAGTGACTTGCTCAAGGTCACATGGCTAGTTTTTTGTGTTAAGTGTCTGAGGCCGGATTAGAACTCAGGTCCTCCTGACTTCAGGGCTGGTGCATCACCTAGCCGCCCCCTCTTATTTGATTTTCAAAATCCTTCTTGAGCTCTTCCATGGCCTGTAAGCAGTTCATATTTTTCTTTGAAGTTTTTGATGCAGGAGTTCTGACTTCATTGCCTTCCTCCTGTACCATGCTTTGATCCTTTTTTGTCCCCAAAAAAGGATTCTGTGGTCTGTTTGTGCTTCCTCTGCTTGCTCATATTGCCAGTCAATTACTTGACTTTTGAGCTATTTGCTGTGGTAGAACTCTGCTTCCAGAGAGGAGAGCTTTGTCCCAAATCACTGGGGTTTTCGCAAATGTTGTCAGAGGTCTGAGGAGGGCGCCCTCTCTACAGACACCACACTGGAAAACTGACATTTCTCACTTCACGACCACCACCCAAGAAAGTGACCCAGATCCAAGCAGGTCAAAGCATGAGTGATTACCCTGTGAATGGTTGCTTGGTCCCCCTATGATCTGAAGGCTGGGAGCTCCTGAGACAGCCACATGGCAGGCGCCATGCCTCCACCACCTTTTGCCCCAATGACAGGGGCTGGACTGCACTCTTCTTTTCCGGTAGAGTTCTTGACTGACCTTTTACTCTTTTTTTGGCATTTATGGGTTGAAAAGTTTGGAAACTGCCACAGCTGCTGGTGATTCACTCGCCTGAAGTCTGCTCTGGCTGCTGCTGCCTCTCTGGGGCCAAAACCATGTGGCTCACGTGGGATTGCACTTGCCTCCCAGCATGCTGTGATGAACCCTTCCTATCAGCCTGCCAGGCTGCCTTCAGCAGGAGATTCGTTTCTCTCTGTTACTTTGTGGGTTCTCTAGTCCTAAAATTTGTTTAGAGTCATATTTTATGGGTATTTGAGGTGGTTGTGGGGGGAGGTCACAGAGTTTCCTTCTACTCTGCCATCTTGGCTCTGCCCCAAGAATATTGCTCCTTTCTTTTTCTTCACTTATCATAGTAGGTGTTTAATAATTGTTTTTTTATTATCAGTTTTACCTTTGTAATCTCTCTCCTAGACAGCTAGGTGCATAGAGAACTGGGCCTGGAGTCAGGAAGATGAGTCTTCCTAAGTTCAAATTTGGCCTCACACACTTATCTTGGATAAGTTACTTTAACCCTGGTTGCCTTAGTTTTCTCATCTATAAAATGATCTGCAGAAGGAAATGACAAACCACCGTAGTATCTTTGCCAAGAAAACGCCAAATAAAGTCAGGAAGAGGTGGACACAACTGAAAATTGACTCAACAACAACAGTTGCTCTCTAGTCTTTTCTACCTTCTCTACAGGGTTAAGTAACCTGTACTGATTCCGGACCCAGTGCTCTATGCACCTAGCTCTCCAGGAGAGAGATTACAAAGGTAAAATTGATAAGGTTTGGCCTCAAATTAGATTGAGAAAGTGAGGAGTCAAGGGTCACACCTAGATTGTGAGCCTGAGTGATTTGGAGGATGTGGTGGCATCCTCAACAGTAATATGGAACTTATGAAGAAGGGAGGGTGTAGGGGGAAAGATAATGAGTTCACTTTTGGATATATTTAAGATGTTTGTAGGTCATCCAGTTTGAGGTGTCCAGTAGGCAGTTGGAGATGTGAGATTGAAGTCAGCAGAGAGATTAGGGCTCGATAAGTAGATTGGAGAATAATCAGCATAGACATAATTGAACTTGTGGGAACTGACAAGATCACCAGTATAGTGAAATACTATAAAGTGAGAAAAGAAGAGGACTCAGGACAGACCCTCATGATTAGAGGGCATGACCTGGATGAACATACACTGAAGGAGGTAGAGGAGTGGTCAGATAGGTTGGAGAAGAATAAAGTGACAGTAGTGTCAGGAAAAGTAGAGAGAAGAGGTGTCAAGAAAAGGCTGGTGAAAGTGTCCAAGGCTACTGAGAGGTTAGGAAGAGTGAGGAATGAGAAAGGGCCATTGGATTTGGCAATTGGGATATTGTCAGTAACTGGATAAAGCAATTTCAATTTAATGATGAGTTTGGAAACCACATTGTAGAGTAAAAAGAGTGAGAGAGGTGGAAGCATTAATTGTAGATGGTCTTTCTTGAGTTCAGTCTCAAGAAAGGGAAGAGAGAGAGGATAATAGCTGGAAAGGATGGATTGAGAGTTGTTTTGGTTTTTTTTGAGATTGTAGACAGTAGGGAACCAGCTAGTGGTCAGGGAAAGACTGAAGATAAGGTGAAATTGGGGATGATAGCAGGAGTAATCAATTAGAAAGGTCAACGATAGAATGGGATCCCTTGTACATGTTAGAGGAGTTTGCCTTGGCAAGAAGAAAGAACATCTCTTTATGTGAGATAGGAGCAAAGGAGGAGATAGTGACAGAAGGTATCTAGGTAATGTGAAAGAAGAAGAGAAAAGGTGAATGGCCCCAAGTTTTTGAGTAAAATATGAGGCAAGGTTCTCAGCTGAGAGGTTGGGGAAGTGGGAGCCATGGGAGGTTTCCAACTTTATGAGAAAAAAGTAAATAACAAAAAAGCAACCTGATGTCAGAAACTTTTTTTTAGAAAAGCACAGTTCAAGGCCCCTGCTAGGTTCTATACTCATTCAGCCCTATGTCCTTCTAGCATAAGGAGGTAAATTATAGGTCTCAAGAAAATGACTGTCAAAATAGCTCATTTCCCTGGAGTTCAACATAGCTGAATTTTACGATATTTCAGCTAGATGAAGGCAGCAACTTGAATTCCATAGTAGCTAGAAACCAGATGTATGTTCTAGTCCCAAATACTCTCATAAATAGTTTGATTTCTCTACCACTGGTAACATAACATAATTTTTACTCCCATTTTAGGCTCATCATAAAAGGAACTTGGTAACAAAATTACTAATATCTCTGACTGCATTTCCCATTGTTTTCTGTTGTCTCTGTCTAGTATAGTACTATTGTAAGTTGAATTCTTTACATATTGAAACTTTTAATAGAGCATATTACAAAAGCAAGTCAACATGGCATAATGTATAGAGAGCTGGCCATGGAGTCAGGAAAATCTGGATTCATGACCTGCTGCTGACAAATGTTACCTTGTGTTACCATAGACAAGTTGAGCCTTTCATTGATGACTTGGGGATAAGCATCAGTCATACTGTTCTTTAATAAAGTGGGCTACATGGAATGCCAAACCTAGAGTCAGGAAGACCTGAGTTCAAGTTGGGCTTCAGACACTTAGTGGCTGTCTGACCCTGGGCAAGTCACTAAACACTGTTTGTCTCAGTTCCTCATCTGTAAAATGAGCTGGAAAAAGAAATAGCAAATCACTTCAGTATCTTTGCCAAGAAAACCCCAAATAGGGTCACAAAAAGTGTGACACGACTGAAGTTCCACTACTGGGTCTGTAGAACTATTACTGGCCCTCCTCCCAGCCCCCAATATACAAATACACATACATATACACTGTAGAACTGTCTTGTGGTTTGTGTGCTGTTATTGTGGCACAGTCATCCCCTTAGGAGTTATTAAACCTACATGATTGTTTGTTTTCCCAGATTGAAGAGCTGTCCTGTAATTAGGAGCCTCTTCTTTCATACTATTGACTTTTTTTATTGAGCTTTTATAACTATTGCCACCCCATGAGAGTGATTCTTTCTGTTCTGTTAACCACACAGTTAAGGTGTATTGGATATAATCTTTGGTTCTTCCATTCTTCTTGGATAGCTTTGTCATTATTCATAGTTTAGAAATGGGACTGTTGCTTCCCCCGAAAGGTAGGTTTTTAATTTATATTCATTTGCCCTGGCATTTAGTATATGAATTTATCATTTTTAATATTGGTGGTATCCAGAATCTGACCAAATCAGTGTCCCTATATTTTCCCCCTCTCTTAGTATTTTATGACTAATTATGCCTAATTTATTTTAAAAAGTATACTTTTTAATTCAGGTTCATCATTATAAACGTCTGTTATTGTACTATTCTGTATATGGCTGGGCCCTTAGGAATTACTTATTTTTGTGGGAATATTTATCATAACATTACGAAGCTTACCTATAATTGGTGTGCTTTTATTGTGACATTTGGAAGTAGATGCTGTTGCTGAGTGTTTTTACTGTAGGACATAAGTAAATATGACTTGTATTTGAAAGAAAGATGATTACACCCTAGAGAGAATTTCTATTTAAAAGTAATGCTTCATTTGGGAGGAAGGTGGTGTTATAATACACAGGGAAATGCATTAGTGTGTGCTTGAAGAGTTCTTTAAAATACTCTTTTTTCCTTCCAGATATCGTGCATAATCGGATTGTTCACTTTATTTTACTACACGAAGATGTCTCCCTTCAGTATTTCATTCCTGCGTTGTCATAAGAATTCAACTGTTGAAGAGTTTTTGAAATCCAAAGACCTTTTCTTTCAAAATGGAAAAAAGATAATGGATTGGTGTGTTATAAGCCTTTGGGCTGTATCCTCACTGTGGTATACATCATGTAAAAGGAACTTGTCCTTTTTTTCTTTTACGATATGTTCATAGAATGGGCGTTAGTGAAATGCAATTGGATAAGCTATGTCTTTGTTTTCTTGTGGTTTCTGTCTTTTACCTTTAAGAAACGGAAAAGGAAAATTATAATGTTGAATATTGAATTTAACCATTTTATGATTGCTGGCAATTGAAAACTTAAACAAACATTATGTATGTGTGTATATCAAAGGTTTAGAAGAACAGTGTCTTTTCAGTATTACCTAAGAAAGGCACTTTCTGATGAGGATAGCAGTCTTTCTGTAAGACATTTGTCACTTCCTGAAGCAGACATTCAGAAGATTCAAATATGGGTATACAGCTGTCTCTTTGTGGGAATTGTTGAATAGAAGGGAGAAAAAGTATTTCCTATTTTTGTGCTGTGCCTGGAGTAAGGAAAGTGTTTCTAGGAATGATTCTCTGGGTTCCCATAAATAAGTATTAGAACTAATCATGAAAGTACTCCTGAACCTGAGCCTGGTGAAGTTATTTCTCTAATCTAGGATTTTTACTTGATAAGGTTTCCTCTTGTGTTTGATAGCTTGAGCATGGGGATTGTTTTTACATTTAGTTTTTTAAAATTTTCCTAAAGTAAATACCACAAAGGCCCCATGAATCTTATACAAGTTCTAAGGCTTCAGGAATGAATATGCAGTTTGTGGCATGAATTTTTTTTATTCATTATTTTTCTTTGGAGATCTATACAAAAGAAAAAGATAATTCCAAAATGTTACTTAAGTTTACAAATTTAAGTTTCTCTTTACATACCAAATTAAGTACAGGTGCTGATTGGTAGGCTTTCTCATTTTTACTCAACATTAATTAAATTTCCTGTTATACTTTAATTTCAGGCACTCTGTACTAGAGTTGTGGATGATTTAAGGAATAGATAGAACATTATTTATGTTTATCTTTCACACCAACTTGAAGAATAAGAAAAAAATGGATTCAACTATCAAACTCAATATGTAAATGAGATTTCAGCAGAAAATTAAAATATTCCATGCTTATTCTTGTCATATAATTTTGTCAAATCTCAGCAGCACCTGTTACAATTTTATAGTACTTGATAATCTGTTACACTGACACCTTGAATTAAAGATCTATTTATTCAAATTTTTTTTCCTTGCAGTTCTATGGTTATATATAGAAATCTAAAATTACACTATAAAAATGTATGTGAAAGACTTTGTAGAGTTGTTGTCTTTTATCAAGAATTGTGTTTTTAGATTTTATCAGTCTCAGGTTTTAAATGTAAAAGATGTTTATAAAGCTTTATTTTTTTAAATAAAATTTTCCACTCATTAATAGATTGAATTTTTCCAGTTAGTATTGCCTAAAATATACTTCCCTCCTTTAAATGTAAAAATTTTGAACTGAGAGGTGAAATTTTGAAGCATCATGTGACAGGTCTGGAATGGAAATATTAAGTAGGAAGAGGCTTTACAGATCATAATAAAATTTTAGAGTTTGAAAGAACTTCATTCCTGCTTAGTCTGACCCCTGCTTATTTCAGCATGAACATACAGACCCAGAGGGCCAAAGTGTCTTGACCACAGTTACCCCACTTGTTAGTTGAAATAGAGCCAAGACTAGAACCCAGGTCTTCCAACTTGCAGTGACAGTATCTCTTAAGTATTTGCTTATAAGTTTTTTCCTTGCATAGTTATTTGACTGAGTTGTAGAGGTTTATATTTACCATGATTTAGTGTGGTTTTTTTTTCTGCTTTAGAGATGTCCACCTTAAAAACAGTTAGCTAATTCTTAGCAATATAATGATCCAAGACAATCCTAAAGGACTGATGAAGTATGCTGTCTGCCTCCAGAGAAAGAACTGATTTTGATTGAATACAGACAGAAGCATGCTATTTTTTATTTCATTTTTTCTTTTATTTGAGTTTTGTACAAAGTGACTAATATAGAATTGTTTTATTTACCATTTCAAGGAGGGATGGTGAGGGACGGATAGAATTTGAAATTCAAAACTTTAAACAAAAATGTTAAAGTATTAAAAAAAAGAAGATGGTCTAGATATCCCAGCATTCACTTTTGCTCCTGGAAATAAAATGAATGTCCTTCCTGAAAACAAAACAAAGCAAATCAAAAACAACCCCAAACTGAAAAGCAGTTGGCTAATCTTGAAGAGTAGATTTTGATGGGACCAGTGTTCTCTCAGTCATTTGGGCTTGAAATCTTAGAATCATCTTTGGTTGTTCTCTGTGCATGACCCTTGATATTTTATAGGATTGGAAATCCTTTCAATTCTACTTCCACAGAATCTTTCACTTTGACCTTTTCTCCTTTCACATGGCTACTCCTCAATCTCAGGCCCTCATCACTCTTACTGGGCTACTGTAGTAGTCTTCTAACTACTTTTGGAACTGAGCCCATTTCCTTCCCAAACTATCCAAATGTGGCAATATATTGCTTCAGGTAAGTATTTTTTAGACATTCATTTAAAAAAAATTTTTGAGTTCCAAATTTTTTTCCTCCCTCTAGCAAGTACCCCATCCATTGAGAAGGCAAGCTGTATGATACCCATTATCCATATGAAATAATGGAAAACTTTTCCATATTAGACTTGCTGCCCAAAAATCCCCAAAAAACAAAAATAAAGTGGAAAAATATGCTTCAATCCACACTGAAGAGTTTTATCAGTTCTCTGGAGATGTATAGCATTTTTCATCTGGAGTCCTTTAGAGTTATCAGTGGCACAATAATCTTAAGCCACCTGACTATATTCCCATCTGAAAAGATTCCATTGGATTTCCTAAGATGTGAACTCCTTGCCCTGCCATTTATGACCATTCAAAATTTAATTCCAACAAATGGTTCCACACCTATTTTGTATATTTCCCTTCACACACTGGGGAATTCTGATAACTAGTTGTTCTATGAACTAGTTGTTTCCTGAACTCAACATGTATTTGCCACACCTACATGAATTTTCTCCATTTCTTCTTTGCTGCTTAGGTAATCAGCCCTTCCATGAATCCTGATTTCTCCCTCCACCTCTCCTCAAATTTTCCCATAGTACAGTATCTTGGTCACTCCTTTGCCTCCATCATACTACCTTATAAAGTTACACATGTTGCTTAAGGCAACGATTGTTTTATAATTAAATTTGACATGCATCAAATATCTGCACAGACCTGGGAACTAGGGGTAACAAAAACAAATCAGGACCTAGCATTGTTCTACTGAAGGGGTGCAACATTGAAGATATAAGTAAATATATTTTTCTATTTTCATCATCTAGTGTCTTACATATTTTGTCCTAACCTCTGATTTCATCTGTGTAGCAAGGAAATGCCCTCGACAACCAGTGAAAAGTTGAATGACTCCAAGGTCAGAAATGAAACTTTAAACTAGGACTTCTGCCTCCAAAGCTGACATGCAAAATGCCACAATACTTCTTATCCAAGGGTAGATTGTTGATAAGTATTGAATTGAATTGTCTTACTGTTTCTTAAGTACCGTTTAAGGGTTATCCAGACCATCCTCAGGTTTTCTTTTGGCTAGTAATTAGCTGTGTTACCGTGTCTTGCTAGAAGTATTTGTCTGTTCCTGACTTCCATAGAAATGAAATAGATACACTTAACTAAAGTGCCCTTCCCTAAACAAACACCTACTTTTGTCTACTTTAAATTGAAATATATAAATTGTGGTACTTGTATAAACATTACTGTATTTGGCCAAGATATAATGTAGAAATGAAAATGTAAATTTTCTAAAACTATTGCTTGCCAGTTTTTATAGCAAATCAACAAAATAGGAAAGAGAATTTGGGATCATTGTTATATAATTTTTAAAGCTGTGCTGTATTTTGCACTTAATGGTATAGCATTGCAAGTCCGTAAAGAGTTGAGTCAGAACTTCATTACTGAGTACTTTGCTACTGAATTAAAGGGGACCCTTGAAAAGTGATTTAAGGGTATGCTTCAGAATTTTGGCTAGTGTTAATAATAGTTCACATTTACATAGTGCTTCAAGGTTTTCAAAATGCCTTATATTATTTCATTTGATCTTCATAATAACTTTTGTTTTTTTGCCTTTTGGAGGGCAATTGGGGTTAAGCAACTTGCCCAAGGTCACATGGCTAGTAACTGCTAAGTGTCTGCGGCCAGATTTGAACTCAGGTCCTCCTGACTTCAAGGCTGGTGCTCTATTTGCTGCGCCACTAGTGACCCCTTTCACAATAGGTAGGAGTTATTATCCTCATTTAACAGATGGTGATGCTTGAGGCTCAGTGTTTTAGCCAGGCTCACATTTAACTGGTATCTGAACTGATACTTGAACTCGGGTCTTCTTGCTACCAAGTCTTGATCCACTATGTTGTCTCAAGTAAGATATTTGTAAATCACTTAGTGCAGTACCTAGTACATAATAGACATGTAATTTCTTTTCCTATAGACCTTACTTTACAGATTCTAGATGCCATTTATATACTTTTTCATGAACCAATATGAACGGGAAATACATCACCTTCCTTTAATCAAGTGGCTTGAGTAGGATGATTTGAGTTGGATGAAGTCCCTTTCAGCTCTAGGTTCTATGTGATTTATATGTGTAAACAACAAAAGTTCTTTTTCTGCTAATCCTATATATATACCATGTTAGACAATATCTAGCTTTCCCCTAGCTTTTATTATCAAATGCAGCAGCCAGGTAATGGAAAGAAGAGTCGAGTTCTAGTTCCAGGTCTGCCACTCAAAATTAGAGCTATCACACAGTCCAACCCTTTTATAGATCAGGAAGCTGAAGTTTAAAAAGGTGAAGTGATAGCTAATAAAGGGCAGGCACAGGCTTTGAATTCATGTTTTTGGACTCCCCATCATCCAATACTTATTTCACAACACTCTTTACTGGCTTTGTGGCCTTGAGACACAGTGTTGGCCAAAGTGTTGAACCTGGGATAATGCCTGGGTTTAAATCAACTCCCTCATATTATCAGTGTGACCAAGGGTTGCTGGAAGGAAAGTGCTTTGCAAACCTTAATGCAGTGTACATTAATATGAGGTATTTCATCAACAAGCCTACTGTGTGTACCAGCACACCTGTGCTAGCTAGGTATTGGGGAATTCAGTGACAAATAGTAAATAGTCCTAACCACTCTGGTCTTGGGTTTCCTCCATAAAATGAAAAACGGAGGAAACAAAACACCTGTGGTCTGCCAGCAAATGCTTCATGTTCTAATAACGAATCTGGTGGAAATACCATATGAACCACAAAAACATTTAAAAAGGACTTCTGTCCTTAAAATCCATTCAATAAACTTTATGGGGGAGGCTAGGTGGCACAGTGAATAGAACACTGGCCCTGGAAGACCTGAGTTCAAATCTAGCCTCATACACTTGACACTAGCGGTGTGACCTTATGCAAGTCACTTAACCCCAATTGTCTTGCCCTCCCTCTCCAAAAAGCAAAAACAAACAAAACAAAAAAACAAACTTTATGCACTATGTGAAGGTCCAATAGTCATCCCTTTTCTTCCACAAGTAAACTACTTACTACAAATGCTTCTTAAAGACACCAAGTAAAGTTGGTAGGGATTTAAGACCTTGAAGTTCTTCAAGGTAGTTGTTATTGGCCCAGGAGAAATGATTTGTTATTGCAAGTTCCTTTAAGAAGAGAAGGGGGGCAGCAGCCATATTTACTATTATCCTGATTTGGGGTAGAAGAAGGGGAAGCTTTTTCAAGGTGGTTCAACCCCAGTCCCTAAACAGAACAAGGGGGTGGGGATTTTCTCATCTGCACCTGATTCCCCAGGCTCATTCCATATTGAGTGCAGGAGCTGTTGTCCCCATGGAAGGAGGTTATTGCAAGCAGGGGTGGAGACTACTAATCCAAGCAGTGTTTTTCTGGATCCTTTTGGCAGCATCTCCTGGGAACAACTCAAAGGATGACTCAGAGGATGGTAAGTTTTCAACTTTACAAAGGCTAAATGGATTTATTCCTGTTTCATTTCCTAAGGTTCTCTATATTCTTTAAAATTTAACAAGACAGTCCCTCATTTCTGCTCAGAACTAAAGTAAGTCCTGTGGGCAATACAACATATTTTAAGTATTTGTTTTAGTGAATTTACTCTGTCAAGAAGTATTTACTCTTTGAAAATTATTGTTCAAAGTATGGAATAATGCAACAATTGTACAATTGTTCAAGAATATTGTTTGAGGGGAAATGGAGACAACTAAATTTTTCTGAGTACAGCTATTTTTCCCCACCAACTCATTTTACACATGAAGAAACTGAAACCCAGAGGAACTAAGTTATTTGCCCTAAGACACACATTGAGTTAGTGGGAAAGCTAGAATTAGAATCTACATCTCCTTGTTTTCAAGTTCAGTTTTTTCTTTTAAATTTAAACTATGAACTTAATAACTATTAACAATTGATTGCCTTCATTTTATATTTTTAAAAATTGTTGTCAAGGTGTGTGTTGTTCTAGCTCTTTTCCTCACTTGATTTCATATGTACCTTTACTTATTTACTGATATCCTTTGCATTTACCATTTTACAGGGCTATAGGCTCTCCATTACACAAGTATCCCATCATTTACTCATCCGTGTTCTAATTGTTAGATATAGAGGTTTCCATTTTTTGTTGTTATTTCAAATAAAATAGCTGTTAATTGTTATTCTGGGTCTTTTCTCCCCTCTACCCCTTCTTGCCTTTTCATATAATCTTTAGGACAAAAACCTGTCAATGGGGCAATCAACTTTGTAATGCAGTGTTCTTTTCTCTATTCTCCCTCATTGATCAGAATATACTATAGGATTGAACAAACTAATTAAACTATTTGTTGTTTGAGTTGCTGGAATGCATCTTCAATGTTGATTATAATAAAAGAAGATGCTTGTAAAACCAAGACAATACTGGAAATAGAAGACTTTTCAAATATTTATTTTGGCTTTTTTTTTCTTGCTTCCTTACCCCCATGTAGACTTATTTTGGACCATGACTTTGGAAGAAAATTTTAAGATGTAGTGACAATCCTGAATTCTTCTTGTAATAAAATACAAGTTGTATTTATTAAAGCCATTGTGAAATTCTCTACTCTAAAGTCAGAGTGCCAGGGGCACAGAAAAAAAAGAAATCTTTTTTTTTAATTTGGGTTTTATGATTTCTACTGAGTTTACTGTGAGAACAGCTATAACTAAAAAACATTTGGAACGGCAAAAATTATAACATTTGAGTTGGAAAGAAATAAAACACTGGAACTCTGCTCCATTAGGTGTGTATATCATATACCTCTGAGCTCCAGAAAATTCCATTGTTTTCAGTGAAAGCCTCTTGAAATTGGTATGTGTGATGAATACAAGGAATTCACAGAAATGGGAAAAATGTGTATAAACTGATAAGACTATCTTGAGCAGAATCAGGAGAACAATACACACGATCACTACAGGCGATTCAAGTGAAGAGATCACTGAAAGAAGCTGAGCTCTGACTAACTGAAGAAGCAGTAAGGTGGAATCAGGACCTAGAAACTGGAATGAAGAGGACAAGCTGTTACATAAGAGACAAGCATTTCTCTTTCTGCTTAGTTCTGTGATGCATTTGCAGGACTGTACTTTTTTTTTTTTTTAAACAGTCCCATATTATTGTATAATTGTTATAGGGAATTCTTTTCCTCAGTTAAGGAAGCCCTGCTCCACAAAAGGAGCACTTTCTGTAAAAATCCAAATGATGATGATGATTGTTATTGTCATAGGATAGGGGGCTCAGGAAGCAACAAACTTGCTAAGCTATGAATTGTGATGCAACAGCAGTTTGTGCATCTCCAGACTGATAATTTGTTATCTGTTTGTTTCTGGACATTGTTAGAGCCCCACCTTCCCCTTCCCATCCCTACATAAATGAAATCTCCCTGGGTGTTCAGTATTGGGGGAGAAATTTTGTCCGCATATGCTTTTAAGACTAGTTCATATAGAAATGCATCTTTTAAAAATATAAAGTTAATTAAGAGTTAAGTTGTACCTGCAATAATTTGTTAACAAGGAGTGGCTGACTTGAGAAGGTGAGTACCTTAAGTGGGATGAGAAAAATCTGACTAGTTGTTTGGGTTCTCCCCTTTGTTCTTATTTTTTTCAGAAGATTGAATCTTCCCTTTTCCACCTGATTGAAGAGGCTATTCCTAGAACTATTGTTTGGTCTTTAGGTAGGGCAATAAGTTTAGAGCAATTTGTAATAGTGAGCAAGCTGACTTTTTTTTTTCTTTTTGTTTTTTCCTTTTTTGGAAGGGGGAAGGTAGGGTAATTGGGGTTAAGTGACTTGCCCAAGGTCACATGGCTAGTCTTATGTTAAGTGTCTGAGGTTGGATTTGAATTCAGGTCCTTCTGACTCCAGGGCTGGTGCTGTATTTACTGTGCCACCCAGCCGTCCCACTAGTTCTTTATTTTTATTTGTTGCTGTGACTTGGTACTTGCCAGCTAACAAATGTTTTAGGACTGACTTCGTTTTCTGTGGAAGCTTGGGTTGTTTTTCTAACATATATAATATAAAGCATTTGACCTGCCACCTAGGCTTATCCCCAGGATAACACAGGTGTTAAAATGTGCCTGGAATTTTGCTTTTTGATTTCCATGGCAACTGACAATCTCTGTTAAATGAGTTAAATTATGCTATATTATACTTTATGTGATGCTGGATAATTGGTATATATAGTATGTTAATTTGATTAGGCTAATTCTTTAGAAGCTGTCTTCCTTCTTCCCTACCTTCTCCTTCCTCATAAATTCTAGATCACACCTGGCGTCTTCCTTCTCTTTGAACAGCTGTTTCTGGTTGATTGCTTTATAATGCAAAAATAAATGCAAATAACATAAAGGTGGTGTTTACTAACATGGGTGGGCAAATGAGAAGCTGCACGAACTGACCAAACTGTTTAAACAGAGGAACCGAGTAAGACCACAGTGCTTAATTGGTTCAATTTACTTGTAAATAACAGATCCTGCCTTCTGGAAGTACTGGCCTTTGGCTAGTCTAGTATTCTTGCAATAGAGCAATTTGTTTTCCCTTCTTGAAAAGATGTATATATGATAACTTGTTATATACATATATATATATATATATATATACACAATGTAACAATATGTAATTATCGAGTTCAATAAAGTCATTAAACACCTACTGTGTGTTCCGTCTGTTATGTGAAGAGAATGTCTCCTACCTCTAAAATCCCAGGAGAATGTAACCTTGAGGGGAGGGGATGTTCTTCATTTTTCTTTCTGTATCCCCAACATCTTATCCGTAGCAGAAATGTAATATGTACTCCTTCAGTTTAATTGAATGTTGATTGGTTGGCATATTACTATGTAATAGATACTGTAGCTTTGAAAGCATTACACCCAACTAAGAGAGATTCTAAAATTGAAATCAAAAGACCTGAGTTCAATCCTTATGTCTATCACTAATTGCATGACTAATTGTATTCCTCTCAGGTGACACTCCATCTACCAAATCTGGGAATATTCATTGGCTATTTCATATGCCTGCAACTTTCTCCTTCCTCATCTGTCTCCTGGCTTCCTTCAAGTATCAGTTAAAATCCAACTTTCTACAAGAAACCTTTGCTGGTCCCCCATTAATGCCAGTACTTTGTCTCTATGGATTATTTCTAATTTATCCTGTATATACTTTGTTTATTTATAGTTGTTTACATATGGTCTCCACAATTAGATTCTGAGCTTCTTGAAGGGACTGTTTCCCCCCCCCCCCTTTCTTTGAATCTCTAGTGCTTAGCACAGCGCCAGGCCCACTGTAGACAATATATGCATCTTGATTTGGTCATGGACAAGTCATAAACCACACTACTTAGGCTTTAATTTCTTTGCCTATAAAAAAAGGTGGTTGGAATAGATGTTCCCTGGATGCCTTTCAGCTCAGTATAAAGAGATGGTCCTCTGAAACTTAAGCCAGTTTAGTTTAGAAACTGATTCTTTGACTTTTCTTTTGAGCATGCCCTTAGTTAACCTCCACAAAGCAGGAAAAGACAGACAACTAACTGTGAATACTGTGTGTCTGTTTTCTGATAGATCATGGAATAAAATGAACTGAATAATATGAATAGTAGTAATTTTATTAGTAGGACAAACTTGAAAATCTTCCTATCCACATTATACTACTTAGAAAAAAAAATCCCAAAAAAGTAGCTTAGATTTGGAATCAGGAAACTAGTATTTCGTCCTCATTCTACCGCTTATGTGGTCTTAGGTAAGTAATTTCACTTTTTTGTGCCTCAGTTTTCCCTTTGGTAAAGTGATGATAATTAGTTAGTTGTACTATCTACATCATGGTTGTGAGGATTGCATTGAAATTGAACTGTTATCATTGGTGCTTCAAGGACTGAAGAAAGGAGGAAGAGAGAAAAAAAAACTTCCATTGGTACCTTACCATTTTGAGGTTATGCATATAAATATAATTTTAACTGGGAGCATATCTGTTTTTTGGTTTTGTTTTTTTTGGAGGGCAATTGGGGTTAAGTGACTCGCCCAAAGTCACATGGCTAGTAAGTACTGGGAGTATATCTGAACTGAGCTGGGTTTCCTTGCCTCATGATAGATTGTCAGCTTTTGGTGTCACGTGTTGTTTAACAGGAGACCCTCAAATCTATCTTATCTGTTGGTCTCTAAAAGATTTAATTTTATTTTGCTATAGGTTTCTCTTCCTACTCCACCCTCCTAGAACTGCATTTTATCTTTCTACAAAAGTTGAGTGAAGCATTTCAAAATGTCTCAATTGAAACTTGAAAATAGTGCATTTCCTCAATTCCTAGATTTTGTTCCCTTTCAAATCTCCCTCTTTGCCACCCACAGGTGGCAAACTAGATCAAAGGCATTTCACAGCTAGGATCTGAAGACTAGTTAGCCAACATCACAGTTTTAAAAAAGGATTAAATCTGTTTTGGCACTAGCTTGTTAGGTCAAACTTGTAGATAAGTACAAATACATCCCTTTAGCTTTCAATCAGTTGTTTATTCACCTGTCTCTGTAGCAACAACAAAAGTAAAACAAAAGTCAGTTAAAATAATATTTCTTAACTACAAGTTTCAGGTACACAATAGGTAATTGTAGCCAAAAGTATATTTATATAAATTAGCAGAGGCCTATGGCTATCTTCTGTCATATGCACACGTGTAAATACCTAATAGCTTATATTAAGGATGAATTTTTCCTGTTGATATGCCGATTCTTCTCTTCCTCACCTGCTGATATCTTTTCCTTTTTCCTTACATTTCAGTACTAATCCATGCTATATTTTGTATTAGAATTTTCCCTTAATTTTATAAGTGATATATATCAAGCATAGTTTTAATTTTTATTAAATTTTATTTAATTTAATATTTAGTCATTTTGAAAGATAATTTGGGATGGGGGATGATTTCTTTCTTCAAATGTTTAAAAGCTGCCATGGCAGCCTGTTGTATTGGATTATGGCCCTGGATTTGGCATCAGTAAAACCACAAATCCCACCTTAGATATCTACTAGCTGGGTGATCCTGGGCAAGTCGATTAGCATCTTTGTGCTTCAAATTTTGCATGAGTAAAGTAAGACCTTGGATCACCTTGATGGTTTCTTAAGATGCCTTCCAGCTCAAAATCTATAGTATTATGATCCACATGGAAGAGGGATTAGACCTGTTCATTTTCACTCCTAGAGGAAAAAACTAGTATGAGTAGATAGATGTTACAGGGAAGCATTTCTATTCAGTACAAGTAAGACTGTCCTAATCATTCAACAGTGCAATGGGCTGCCTTGCTAATATATTGAGCCCTTTCAGTAAAAGTGTTTCAGCAGTGACTCTGTGGTCACTTATTGACTTGACTGATAGAATGCCTTAAGGTTTGCAAAGCACTTTACATTTTTTACTGTATTTGAAGCTCATAATCATAATAGTTAACATTTATGTGGTGTTTATTATGTGTCAGGCACTGTTCTAAGAGCTTTTACAATGGTCTCATTTGGTCCTCACGACAACCCTTGGAGGTTAATGTTATCTTTAATCCTCATTTTGCAACTGGGGAAATTGAGGTTAAGAAAGGTTAAGTGTCTTGTTCAGCGTCACACAGCTAGTAAGTGTCTGAAACAGGATTCAAACTTGGGTCTTCCTGACTCCAGGTCCCATATTTTATTTATTCCATCACCTTGCTGCCTTCATGCTGTTCTGCCTTTGTGTTTGTATATCTTTTGTGTGATAGAGAAGCAGAAAGACACAAGAGATACAGCTCCAAGAATCTTTTTTCAAATCATTTTTTCCCCCAGATTTTTCCAATCAGGTATGTTCATGCATTGAGAAAGAGTCGCACTATGCGACTACCAAGGTCCCTTAGGAATTCTGAGATTCTGTGATTTCATGATCTGTTATATGATCAAGGAGTTTTCTTTCTTTTTATTTCTTTTCTCTCTCTGTGTGCCCCTTTCTGTGTGTGTCTCTGTTCTCTCTTTCTTAAACTGAGTGTCTTTAGAGATTACTTAATCTCCCAGACTTTATATATGAGGAAACTGAGGCCTAGAGAAGTTGTGATTTTCCCAAGGTCACACAGCCAGTAGAAGAATGTAAGGAGAATATATATATATATATATATATATATATATA